>NC_062543.1:13456027-13458527 GCF_022655615.1 Tachysurus fulvidraco
ACCGTACTTCCCACATGTATAGCAGTGATCCGGTCCGACCTCTTTGCCCCCTCCCGGTCTTCTGCAATCAGCTTGAGTGTGACCTCCTCTGCCGCAGTTCATGCACTCGTTGTTCCACTCCGCTGTAGTTAGCATACTGTCAACGATCATGGACATACTCATCAACTCATCATAGCTTTTAGAACACCGCAACCCGAAGGTCTGATAACGTTTCTCCGCTTTTTCTAAGGCGTTGCAGAGAAAATTCCGGTCGTTCTTGTTCGGCTCTGTGTTCTCCACCCCGAAGGAACAGTACAGCTTGAACTTCTCTTCGATATACGTCTGAAATGTTTCGCCAGCTTCCTGTTTCCGGTAGTAGTACACTTCATACCTGTTGGTACCTGGCCCTAGAGCTTTCGACACACACTTCCAGAGCTTCTCCAGCAGTCTTGCTGCCTTCGCCGGGTCGGAGAAGTCCGCCGTCTTCCAGGCTTTGTTGTCGAAATTCTCTGCAATCGTCAGCCAAGCTTTCTGAGGGCATTTTCTTTGGACAAGTTCAAAGACACACTGAGGAGCCACTTCTCCATTGAGTAGCCATCTCTTTATCTTGGCCCAGAACATGTAGTTGGAGTTGGAGTACTCCAAGTCTGGAAGTTCTCCAAGGAGAGATAGAAGCGGTTTCTGCAAGCTGGAAGTCACTGTTGCCGGAAGTCTTAACAGATTATTGCAGTCCTCTAAGGTGGTCTTGTAATCTTTAAGTCGCTTGTTTTCTGCTTCCTGTTCTTGGACTCTCTGCTTAAGCGCGGTGATTTTCATCTTTTGCGAGTCTCTTTTGGACCTGAGCTGTAACACTTCACTGGAAATTTCTGACATCTTATCAGTTAATTGCATGTTTTTTGCTTCCTGTTTCTGGAGTTTTCGCTTCAGCAAATCGATCTCTTCTTCTTGAGAATTTGTTTTGCTCTCCAGCTGCAGCACTTTCTTTTGGAACCAATCCAGGTACCCGGTTACCTTGGGATAGAGAAAAGCCATGATGACCATTGCTATTTTTTTCTTCTTTTTACCCTCTTTGTACATCATCCACCAATCGTTGAAATCACCCGGGTCTCCAGTTTTGGGGAACGTGCCCTTCTTTTCTGTAGCTAAACGCTTGGAGGTGACTTTGCTTCCCTGTTTTATTAATTCTTCGTGTAAGCTCATGTTTTCTGGCTGAAGCAGTTGTTGAAGCATGTTGACGTTCTTTCACCCTGCAAGAATACAAAAAGAACCATCATCATTGTGGTGGCGGTTTTGACTAACAGTACATACAGCATAGAAAACACAGTCAGAAACAGAGTTGGTGGTAAAGAAAAAAAAAGTCCGATCTTATCAGGCACGTGCACCCACACTCACCTTAGTTTCCATCCATTTAACACACACACACACACACACACACACACACACACATATATATATATATATATATATATATATATATATATATATAAATATGTGTATATATATATGTATATATATATATATATATATATATATATATATATATATATATATATATATATAAATATGTGTATATATATATGTATATACACATAAGTATATACTGTATATAATATGTAGTGCAGTGTAAATATGACTAATAGTACACAGTGTACACTTAGTACACTGTGGGTACTGAGCATTTTGCACATTTTCACCCGTATGTAAACTGTTCTTAATTTCTGGTTAATTACTGAATGTAAACTGTTCTGCGATTCCTGGAGCTCGCTCCCAAGAATTTCACTCACCAAGACACATGTGCTGTGGTGATGTGACAATAAAAGTGACTTAACTTGACTTGACGGTTTAAGGCAGTGGGGTTTTATGGCAGACCGCAGAGACATTTGTTCTTGTTCTCTCTCTCTCTCTCTCTCTCTCTCTCTCTCTCTCTCTCACTAGTCTGACACAGAATTTACCATTAAAGCACAAAAAAAACACTCGTGATATTTAACATTTCCACTCTTTTCTTTGCTGGACTGAAGATTTACGACACGTATCCCCTTAACTGTACATAACATTTTATCCCAGATCTCTAAATTAAAGCAGCAACCAAACTTGAGAGTTTCATTCATATCGTCACAATACGGACACGGAAAGAAGTCTGGACGTTCACATGGACAGCGCTGAGCAAACTATTTCCTTCAAAAAAAAAGCACACGTAACTTTTTTCCACCATGATTTAGAGCCGTTAACGGACAGGAAGCAAAACCTTTCTGTTTCGGTTTAGCACACAATAGGCTCTCTGCGAAATACAAAAGACCATAAATTATCTCAAATTTCAAAGTTTTTAACACTCACACAATCGATCAGGTTCTCCTTCCAGGTACGTTAAGCTCCAGGTAAGATTCTCTCGGCCGGATTGAAAAACAACTCGCGAAACAAAGGCTTTTTTTGTTTTGTTCAGTATGACGTGGAGGTCCGACTCTTCCTAAAAGGTACACAAAACTTTTAGAGGCGGAGTCAATTTTGAGGAAGGTTGCGTTTT
>NC_062543.1:13466027-13630346 GCF_022655615.1 Tachysurus fulvidraco
ATTAGTGTTTTGTACAGTTTGTTTTGTTTAAGACGGGGGAGGTGACATTTTGTGGTTTCGCATGTGATCAGCTAGACTTTCCACCAAATATAAAAATAGTGTCTGGTAAGAGGATGACTAAGTGCTGATGTGCACAAAGTTGTTTCCTGGACTTTCCACATATACAAACAATTTAAAGTGTTTTTGTTTTTTGTTTTCATTTGTTTAGTTTGGTTTTTGGATTAGTTTTTGTTTGGTTTGGTTTTTGTTTTGTGTTGTTTTGTTTTGATTTGGTTTGTTTTGTTTTGTTTTGTTTTGTTTTGATTTTTGGTTTGGTTTGTTTTGGTTTGGTTTGTTTTGGTTTGATTTGTTTTGTTTTGATTTTTGGTTTGTTTTGTTTTGGTTTGTTTTGATTTGGTTTGGTTTGGTTTCTTTTGTTTTGGTTTGTTTTGTTTTGGTTTGGTTTGGTTTGTTTTGATTTTTGGTTTATTTTGATTTGGTTTGTTTTGGTTTGATTTGTTTTGGTTTGGTTTGATTTGGTTTGGTTTGGTTTGATTTGGTTTGATTTGGTTTGGGTCAGTTCAGTTTTGGCTCACATTCCCAAACACATTTTGGATGTTTGACAGAATTTTTCACTGAAGTTACAAAATGTAGCAGATTTGTTCAGATAGTTTTTGGGACGCTAACGTGTGTGTGTGTGTGTGTGTGTGTGTGTGTGTGTGTGTGTGTGTGTGTGTGTGTGTGTGTTTTTAACAGAAAGCTGATCATTAAGTGCAATAGCTACCGGCAGGCCCAGTGGTGGAGTCATGAGATCCGGCGTCTGTCTGAACGCTGCGATTTTCTCCAGCTCCACCGCTTTGACGGCTTCGCCCCACCCAGACCGGACTCCCTCACCAAATGGTGTGTGTCCTTAACATGCTGCTTTCAGTCCACTAATCCTTACATATTATCCATACATACAGAAATACAGAGTGTGTTTAAAATATTTTAGATGGATTTTATTTGTTATGCAATGCAGAGAAACTACAACCTGGGAACCCAAATAATGTACAGTAGCAAAATTTATATATACCATCTATATTTAACTAGACAGTATTGTGCAAAAGTCTCGCAAATGAGGAATAACAGGAAGAAATGAAACAAGGTCAACACTCTGAGCGACGACCCGTCGCTTTAAAAATAGTCTCTGGTGCAGATTGTGCTGTTTTGGAAATAAACTAGCTGTTTTTTTTTCTTTTGTAAAACCAGCTCCTGTTTTTCTGGAGACTTGGACCTTCACACATACAGGAAGCATCATTTTTGTTGTTTAAGTTTTATCTGAAACCCGCTTTATATAATATGCTGCTTTCCAAACGTAATGTTTGGGAATCAAGTGTAGATATAAAAATAGATAGATAGATAGATAGATAGATAGATAGATAGATAGATAGATAGATAGATAGATAGATAGATAGATAGATAGATAGATAGGGTACCTAAAACTTTGCACAGGAATGATATATAAATATTTTCTGACAAAGGTTTAAGTATTTTTTTTTTCTAAGTATAGTATGGAAAGTATATTTTCTTTTGTTCGCTACAAAATTACTTAATTTTTTTTCATGATGTTTATATCTGTATTTTTTTTTTAATGAAATGGTTGAAAATCGAAGCAAATCGAAACCCTAATTCTTGAATCCTAGCTACATACTCTCGTTATTTACTTGTAGCTACATGATTAATTACATGTGTAATTACAACACCAGCCATTTACCAGCGTGCATACGTATAAATTACATAACAGGATAGTGAAAGTACCGTGCAGGAGTCGTGCGTTTTATCGCGTTTTCCAAAATGCTGATGCGAACAGACCAACAGCATTAAAGTTGGGCTGCAGGTTTGTTTCAAAAGAAAAAAAAGATGTAAGTGAACCTTCTGAAATGTCCACAATGTTACTCATTTAAAGTTTCCAGTAAATTTGAACACCAGGCCGCCGACATCTGATGAACAGGATTTAATGTTCCGTCGTGTTCTCCGATCTCGCAGTCGTCCGGATTTAAACGCCTCTGTGTCGTAAGAAGACGATGAAGCATTTGGCGAAAAGTGAAAACAGTCCTGGAGATTAGGTTTGAGGATCTTTTTTGTTCACAAAGGCAGCAGTATGATGGAAGTGTCAGGAAAAAAAAACAGTGCTGCCGTTCGGTCTCTGAAGCACAGTGACAGATTGTGACAGTTCTGGTCCGGCAGCATTTTACAGCCAAAGCTGTAAGGAGAACTGAAAGTCTGCCAGTGGGACACTTTTTATTAAGAAGGCTTCAGTCCTGAGCTCAATAGAACAGAAGGTTATATATACTGTATACACACACACACACACACACACAGTGTATATATATATATATATATATTCATATATATATATATATATATATATATATATATATATATATTTATATATAAATATATATATATATATATATATAATTAAAGGGGTTCTTGTAAATCCTTCACTGCACACAAAGTTAAACAAAGTTAAACAAGTTCACAGCTACAGGTTTATTTAAGCACACGCTTGTATCCGATCTTACCATTAAATAAAGAAGATAATATCTATCTAATATCTACTTTAACCAGTTAATCAGCTTAAGAGTGATCTGTGGATTTACTGACAGGTACGTGAACGGGAGCGGGTATTTCTCTGACCTGGCAGACGCACTGGAGAAGGCGAAGGAGGAGATCTTTATCACCGACTGGTGGTGAGCATGCACACACACACACACACACACACACACACACACACACACACACACCATGAGTCTAGTTTAGATTTTGTTTTATTATTGTTGCCATCGTTCAGAACTGAGAGCCTACGATCCTAATTATTCTGTCAGTCCTGGAAAATATTCATTCATTTTCTACCGCTTATCCGAACTTCTCGGGTCACGGGGAGCCTGTGCCTATCTCAGGCGTCATCGGGGCATCAAGGCAGGATACACCCTGGACGGAGTGCCAACCCCCGAGGCACGGGGAGAACATGCAAACTCCACACACAAGGAGGAGGTGGGAATCGAACCCCCAACCCTGGAGGTGTGAGGCGAACGTGCTCACCACTAAGCCACCGTGTCCTCCTGGAAAATATCTGTATTTTAATTAAATGTCTGTAAATCTACCGGCTTATCATTACCGCTGGGAAATGTAGATTTTCTATCTGAAGTCTTCTGTGTGTTTATTTTGTGCCCCACCTTCTAAATTGACGACTCTACAATCTGTATTCTGTGCGCAATGATTTATTTTTTTTCCCCTAGACTCCTTATCCTTATCTTCAAGGCTTTCGTTGTTGTTCCCAGTTTTTAATGGGCACAGATTCCTGAGTAGTGAGGCCCAGCTTTCTGGCTCATCATGACATTGATTTGCTGCTTTGTGTTCTTGCTCTGTCTATGTGCTGTCAGGTTAAGTCCTGAAGTTTACCTCAAGCGTCCGGCTAAAGGGACGTACTGGCGACTGGACCAGATCCTCAAGCGCAAAGCAGTAAGCAGCAGATATGTGCACGAATACAAATCACGATGGGAATGGTTCCTTTTAAATGAGTTCTCATTGTGTGTGTGTGTGTGTGTGTGTGTGTGTGTGTGTGTGTGTGTGTGTGTGTGTGTGTGTTGGGTTTTCAGGAACAAGGAGTGAAGGTGTGTGTGCTGTTGTATAAAGAGGTAGAGCTGGCCCTGGGCATTAACAGCGACTATAGTAAAAGAACCCTAATGGGTCTGCACCCAAATATCAAGGTGTGAACCCTACACCAAGCACACTACACCCTACAGCACGGCTAAAGCCGAACTCAGGACTCTGTTTGTTTGTTTTTGTTTGTTTGTTTGTAGTGATGCTAAATTTCTAGGTGTGTTTATCCCTAGGTGATGCGTCATCCTGATCACATGGCCTCCACCATCATCCTGTGGGCTCACCATGAAAAAATGGTGGCCATCGACCAATCGGTGGCCTTCGTAGGCGGGCTGGACCTCGCCTTCGGGAGATGGGACGACAGTAACTACAGGTTGTTTGATGTCATGCAAACGGAAACAGCCAATCACGAGGCGCGTCCGGTTCCAGAGGTGGCTACGACTCGGCATCGAGAAACGTTCCGTATTTAATATACCGTATTCCTTTGTGGATTCATTTGTAGCTCGAAACTAACTCTCTCTCTCTCTCTCTCTCTCTCTCTCTCTAAGACTGAAGGAGAGGATGTGGTTAATGTTCCTCTCACTGGCGGAACGCTGGCAGGAGGTTGTGATGAGGTGGATTTGAGCTGTAACACGATGTTATGGTTAGGAAAAGATTATAGTAACTTCATCAAGAAGGACTGGATACAGCTGGACCAGCCTTTCCAAGGTAGCAGGACTTATCCTGCACATCCTACTTGTAGCTTATAACCAGTTTATAATGTCAGGATGACTACAATAAGCCCATTTCATATAAATCGCTTCAACCCGCTTTTGGATTTTCTCACTCAGACAACGTGGACCGGGCGCACGTGCCGCGTATCCCGTGGCGTGACCTCGGAGCCGTGGTTCATGGGAAGGCAGCCAGGGACCTGGCACGCCACTTTATACAGCGCTGGAACTTCACCAAGGTCGGAGGTCCAGCTTAATAAAGCCGAGTATTACGCATGCACATGGGTTAAATGACACAAGGGTCTGTGTGTGTGTGTGTGTGTGTGTGTGTGTGTGTGTGTGTGTGTGTGTGTGTGTGTGTGTGTGTGTGTGTGTGTGTTTTGGTGTCTTTCAGAACTTTAAGATAAAATATAAAGCCAAGTTTTACCCAAACCTGCTGCCCAAGAGTCACACTACTGCCAGTGAGCTTCCCTTCATCGTGCCTGGAACAGCCAGAGCATCTGTACAGGTGTGTACACACACACACACACACACACACACACACACCACATGCCCAAAAATATTTTTATCCCATCAGTAAATAAACACTAACATGTCTTAAACGTGCTTCGTTTATATTATTCAATAGCTTTTACAATGATTTTGTATGAAATAAAAAAATCGTATAAAAATAATTAAAAAAATAAAAATAAAAAATAAAAATAATAAAAAAAGGTAAAATAAATAAATAAATAAATAAATAAATAAATATCAATTACAAACTTTTAAAGCAGATGATTAAATAACATTTTTTACTAAATGTTGAAAATTGTACATTTTGTTCCTCACCATTAAATAGAATCAAAGTAAAAAATAAATCAAACTAAAAATAAAATGAGTTTGTTGGTAAAACCTCTAAGGTATAATGTGCTGTATATGATACACCCTAGAAGGCTGGAGTATTGGGATGTGCTACACTAATGAGGACTTTTTTTACTTTCCCTCTGTTTATTTTTTCTCACTCTGCTGTCAGGTGCTTCGCTCGGTCGATCGCTGGTCAGCTGGAGTATGTGAGAGTTCCATCCACAAAGCTTACATAGACACCATAGAGAAAAGCCAGCACTACATTTATATAGAGGTAACACACACACACACACAAACACACACACACACACCTCACATACACACACACACACCTCACATACACACACACACACACACACCTCACATACACACACACACACCTCACATAC
Organism: Tachysurus fulvidraco; assembly: GCF_022655615.1. NCBI lineage: Eukaryota > Metazoa > Chordata > Actinopteri > Siluriformes > Bagridae > Tachysurus > Tachysurus fulvidraco. The sequence continues at coordinate 13,471,594 of NC_062543.1, forward strand.
ACACACACACACCTCACATACACACACACACACCTCACATACACACACACACACCTCACATACACACACACACACACACACACCTCACATACACACACACACACCTCACATACACACACACACACACACACACACACCTCACATACACACACACACACACACACACACCTCACATACACATACACCTCACATGCACACACACACACACACACACCTCACACACACCTCACATACACACACACACACACTCTCATACACACACACACACACACACACCTCACATACACACACCTCACATACACACACATACACACCTCACTTACACACACACCTCACATACACACACACCTCATTTACACACACACCTCATATGCACACACACCTCACATACGCACACACACCTCACATACAAACACATATTATACACATACATACACACATATGTTGTGTTTGTTCTCCTTAGAATCAGTTCTTCATTAGCTGTGCTGAGACTGTTCACAACTCCATAGGAGACACTATTGTCAAGAGGATCCTGCGGGCACACAGGTGTGTGTGTGTGCGTGTGTGTGCGTGTGTGTGTGTGTGTGCCTGGGGGGGTGAATGGGTGTCTGTGCAGGCATGTAGGATTTGTTCCTTGCCTTTTCACTTGTCTTATTTTTCTTTGTTTGGTGCCCAAATGTGTGTGTGTGTGTGTGTGTGTGTGTGTGTGTGTGTGTGTGTGTGTGTGTGTGTGTGTGTGTAGTGAGAAACAGAAGTACAGAGTGTTTGTGGTGATTCCTCTCCTACCCGGATTCGAGGGAGACATCAGTGAGGGAGGAGGCAACGCCATCCAGGCTATACTGCATTTTATCTACAGGCACGTACACACACACACACACACACACACACACACACACACACACACACACACACACACACCGACCATGTGCACGTAAACCTCATTAATGTTGTTTTTTTTGGATTTTTCAGGACAATAAATCGAGGAAAGAACTCCATTCTATCCCGACTCAAGGAACAGAGTAAGTGTGTGTTCTGCTAATCTCGGACAAATCAGTGTCACTCTTTGCAATCGTCATGACGACCGTCCTCCTTCCTCTCTCCTCCAGTGCAGGATGAATGGACGCAGTACATCTCTGTGTGTGGCGTGCGGACGCACGGCAATCTCGGCCATACCCCCGTCACCGAGCTCATCTACGTCCACAGCAAGGCGCTGATCGCAGACGACCGCCGCTACATCATCGGTGAGACTTTTCCCCATGACGGCCCGTCTGCTTTAGGGCTTACAGTAACAAAAACGCTGCTTTTGTCTCCATCTTGTGGTCAGTGCTGGAAATGATCTCAAACCTCATGGTAGAAAGTTGATTATCGAGCAATGGCAGAAATTTCTTTTCTTTACTAAACAGCTTTTTTTTCGATTATTATTATTATTATTTCTTTGATACACACGTCCCTGCGAGCGCGCTGTTACTATAGAAATAAGGAAGTATGTGAACGACCACGTTAACCCAACCCTGTGAATTACAGACAGAATTGCTGTCATGCGCTTGTAGAAAACCGGGAAACCTTTTGACCTTTTTCACAATGAAGAATTCTGTGTCGTTCCACAGGTTCAGCCAACATCAACGACAGGAGCATGATGGGATACCGGGACAGCGAGCTGGCCGTGCTGGTGGAGGACGAGGAGAGGGTTCCGTCCCGAATGAACGGAGAGGAGTACGAAGCAGGGCCTCTGGCACTCGCACTGCGCAAGGAGTGTTTCAGGTGCGATGATGTGAGCCAGAAGCTCCTTAGAGACGTAGAAGAAATGATTTGAGGGTGGAGTTAAAGAAAATAATGTTTCTGGCAACTTCACTTTAGGCACACAGGAAATGGTCTCACACAGACACACACACACACACACACACACACACACACACACACACACACACACATCTCAGCAGCAATATTGTGTGTGAGTGAGTGTGTGAGTGTTCCATGTTTTATCTACCACCTTTCTTCCTTCATCTTTTTCTGTGTGTGTGTGTGTGTGTGTGTGTGTGTGTGTGTGTGTGTGTGTGTGTGTGTGAGTGAAGCAATTTGTAGCCGGCACACTGTGTTCTGTACTGCCAGCTCTCAGTTGCTAGGGGAAACAGTGCATTTCTGCATCACCTACCTCGGCATGATGAGGGATCGCAGCTGGGTTTGGGAGGTGACCTTCCGTGTGTGTGTGTGTGTGTGTGTGTGTGTGTGGAGTAGCAAGAGGCTCTTCGTTTGGTGTTCCCTTTCATGCTAAGCTGTGTGTTTTTGGGTTCTGTACTATTTGCTGTGTGGGAGTTTTTTGTTACTCTCACACACACACACACACACACACACACACACACACACACACACACCTGAGGAGATCATTACATTCTGGCTACATTCCACTCTTCAGTTCATGAACCTGTTTGTGTCGTGTGAACATCTGATCAGTTGTATAATATATCATGTATAATACACATACCGCATCACTACATCAGAACTTCCTGTGATGTCCTTCCTGTGATGTCCTTCCTGTGATGTCCTTCCTGTGAGGTACTTCCTGTGATGTACTTCCTGTGCGCCTCCTGCCTTCCTGCTCGGTGGTAAAGCCGGCCTCTTGATGGGTCAGGGTGACTTTACAAACTCTGGGTGTCATTTTTCCAAGTGGGAAGCAGAGCTCAGGTTACACAGGGCTTCCACACGCTGTGGGAAACACAGAGCTTCATCATAGAGTCGAGGCAGGGGACAGAACTGAAGAGTCAGAATGTGGATAAACGAGTCAGGAAGTGGAGGGAAGAGAGAGAGAGAGAGAGAGAGAGAGATGTACAGAGTTCCAAATTTCAGCACATCTGCTAATCTCTCTTTCATCTCTCTCTCTCTCTCTCTCTCTCTCTCTCTCTCTCTCTCGTTTCTGTTTCTTTCATATCTGTCTGTCCATCTTTCTGTTTCACTTTTGTTCTCTTCATCTGTATCTTTCTCTCTCTTTATCTCACATATTCATTCTTTCTTTCTTTTTTTCTTTCTTTCTTTTGGAATTTGTCTGTCTATCTCTGCTTTTCTCTCTCACTTTGTCTCTTTCATTCTTTCTCTCTTGTTTTTTGGTGTTTGCCCCTCTCTCTCTCTCTCTCTCTCTCTCTTTCTTGTTTCTGTTTCTTTCATATCTGTCTGTCCATCTTTCTGTTTCACTCTTGTTCTCTTCATCTGTATCTTTCTCTCTCTTTATCTCACATATTCATTCTTTCTTTCTTTCTTTTGGCATTTGTCTGTCTATCTCTGTTTTTCTCTCTCACACTTTTTCTTTCTCTCTTGTTTTTTGGTGTTTGTGACCATCTCTCTCTGTATTTCTCTCTCTCTCTCTCTCTCTCTCTCTCTCTCTTTTCCAGGGTGCTGTTGGGGGCCGATTCGGACCCCTCGTTAGACATAGACGATCCCCTGACTGATCATTTCTTCAGTGAGGTGTGGAATAAAATCGCCCAGTCGAACGCTTCCATCTATGAAACCGTGAGTACGAGTCTGAGTGCAGCTTCAGGAGCGGTTGTGGGAAAGCTGTGGGAACTTGTTCAAGGGTCAGGAGAGTTTCAAAACACAACTTCCTCCCTCTCTTTTTTCTCCTTTTCCTCCGCAGGTCTTCCGGTGCCTTCCGTCAGACTCGATCCGTAACCTGCGAGAGCTGCAGGAACACGTCAGCGCCCCGGCTTTGGCCCAGAGCGACCCGGAGAAGGCCGGCGAGGAGCTGCGCACCATCCGCGGCATCCTCGTCCACTTCCCACTGCACTTCCTGTGCGAGGAAAACCTGCTTCCTCCAGCCGGCAGCAAGGAGAGGATGGTTTCTCTGGACGTGTGGACATAGTAGACGTGCAGCATGTTTAAAAAAAAAAAGAAAAGAAAAAAAAAGAAAAATCAGACTCTAATCCAGTCACTAATATCTGTTCTGTAGTCAGCGTTTTGGTGAGATAGCAGACCAAAGCTTTTCCTGTCTGTGGTGATGTGATGGAGGATCTGGCTCGGCGCTCGGGAAGCGATTAGCCAAACTCAAAGTGACTCACATCTCACTCTGCGGGAGCAAGAGGAAGTGCGCGAGGATCTCCTGCAGAGGATTTTACTCAAAATGGCTCAGTGGAAGCTGGAGAGAGAGCTGGGCTGCTGTAGATCTGTAAAATGGCACCGTGTGTGTGTGTGTGTGTGTGTGTGTGTGTGTGTGTGTGTGTGTGTGTGTGTGTGTGTGTGTGGACTGCTTATGGATGAAATGTTCAGGACAGAACGTACATTTTGTGTTGCAGTGGCGTGTAGGCGGACTGCACCACTCTCTCAACCTCTTTTCCTATATCTCTTTATTCTCTCTCTCTCTCTCTCTCTCTCTCTCTCTCTCTGGTGCTACACCTCACGGTGCGGCGGCAGCAGATCTGTGCGAACATTTGCGGTTGTTATGGTGACAGGTAGAAAAGAGCTGACTGCAAGAGAGAGAGAGAGAGAGTGAGAAGGAGGGAAGAGCGGAAACGAGAGGGGAAATGTAGATAAATGGCAGACGGGATGCAGTAAGGAGGGAATCGGTTTTAAATGTTTTTTATATGGTGATTGAGGAGAGGGGGATGGAGGGGTGGTGTAAATGGATGATGTAGGGGTGCACAGGGAAGTGAAGTGTGTGGGAGAATGAGTAAGTGTGTGTGTGTGTGTGTGTGTGTGTGTGTGTGTGTGTCCTGCAATAATCTCCCTCCCTCTGGGAATTCGGGTTATGTAATACAGCTGTTCTCAAACTCCATGATTGTTCGGAGAGGGAGGGAGAAAAACTCAACCAAGCGCCGAGAGAAACGAACACAGACGCAACCTGGCCAGCGCCGTGCATCTAATCCCAGCAGTTTCCTGTTTACGACAGGAAATAAAAACAAGACATAAAGGTGAGGCGAGGCAGACGTGAGAAAGCTCATTAATCCAGCTTTCAAACAAATCCCGGGTCCGCTTTCTTCCGGCCGCGTCTCAATCGGCTTCCTACATCCCTAGAAACGGTATACGGTGTAGACGGGTTCACACGGTGAAACTCGAGTTCTGCCGACGTTAAAACGTCCTCATCGGCCCTCGATTGTAAACAAACAAACGAATCGTATGTAGACGGTTCAAATAACGTTTCTTGTTCCAAGTCTTTTTTTTAAGGAAAGTATGATGTCATTTCTGGGTAGAGGAACATTCTAGGTTAGGATACGGAGCAATGATGATTTTTTTTTGGTTGTTTTTTTTTTGTGGTGTATTTTGGGATTGTTTCTAGGGAGCAAACATTTGAGAGAGACCGAGAGAGAGAGAGAGATGCACAGAGCAAGACCGAGGCCCTTAAAATGGCCGACTCCCTGCTAGCCACCCTGGACTACTGAACTATGGCAGCGGACGGATTGAGACACAGCCGTAGACTTTCCGGAAAGTTCAAATAACACCTTATTAAAAATCTCTGAAAGAATAGATCGTACCACAACCGCCCTTGGAAAAAGAAAAGGTTCAAACATCGGTTTTATTCCTAGAAGAAGGAAACATCTTGAAAAGTCTTTTTTTGGGGTAAATACAAGTAGACTACAGACGAGATATAAACAAGCCCAGAACATCCCTTTAAAATAAATAAATAAATAAATAAATAAATAAATAAAAGCTTTGGTTTGTCTTCCACAAAGATTCTTCATCTAGATACTTGACACCGAACTGTGTGTCAAAATCAGACCACAAGGTGAAATAAAATCGTTAAAAGCGTGGGTCGTACAGTATAATGGAGCACCAACGGAAAGCAGAAACCACTGAACTGTAGCGAATACCGAATGGAGAACACTAGAGCGCATAAGACACCAGGATACTGCCGTAACAATCCGGAGGGACGCGCTGGAATCTTTACAGAAACGATTAACTAACTAATCGCAGTTAGTCGGAATCTTTTGACGATTCCTGATGCTATCGTCAATCATCGAGCGATTTCAATCAGGCTACTAGTTTGTTTCTATTTTGTGCGAACACAACGGATCGAACATCACAAGGCAGCAACAGAAAATATGGTAAAGGTATCAAGCGACGAATTGTGAACTCGAGTGACGTAGACGAGGTCGAGGGACCATTCGAACACGCGACGTCTCCACTTACGGTTTTGTTTGTTTTTTGTTTTCCCCCCTAAGGGCAAAAACATCTGGTTGAAGCCACGCCTACTCCAGTTCTAAATATCGACAGCACTGAATACAGATTGTGTCTTCATCTTTTGTGTTCCCGTCTTTCTACATACTCCTTAAGCAGGACGTTGACCAAGTACAGACGTTTTAGAGGACACAAGATCGTAGTATAAAAAAGCGTAACGTAGGCACTAATAAACTAAAGGTCTAATTGTTAGTGGCCTACATTTCGTAAATCCTGTGCTGCCACGTTAGTTAGACCAAACATGGAACACTCATGCTGCCATACCGAATAATATGTCAAAATTAACGCACGTACAGTTCTGTTGAACCGTAGGCAAATATTTCTCTGATACATTCCAGCTAGGTTTATTTAATGCTACTATTTCTTTTTGTTGTTTTTTTTTCCTTCTCTATTATTCTTACTGACCATCAGCTCGTCTGCGTACGAGTTTTTATCTGTCACTGTAAAATCTAGACGTTTAGTGCAATATCCGTACCTGTAAAAGCACTCTGATTTTTTGCTAACCTTTTAACGGTGGTATATTTTTGTATACATTGTTCTTCCTATTTTTTCTCTAAATGGTAGATATTTAAGCAGAACCCTGGGAAGATTATAATGTAGGGTTCTTACTCATACTTTGCACCTCACTGATACTGAATACAATACCGACGTAATGTTTGTATGTGGTGTTTGTTTTTTTCCTCTCAAGCTACTGTAGCTAGCTACACGGACTACACGACTGACCAGCTGTTGCTAGTCCAGGAAAAAAATTAACAAAATAAACTATCAACTGTTGCTAAAGTTTTTCTCGTTTCATTTTTTTGTCCAGAATAAATACCACTTGCTGTCTTTCTCTATGTCAAATACGACAGAAATGCAAATTACGCATACTGTTAGGATGCAGAATTAGCAATAAATTAGAACTTTGCACCTGATGAAGGTCATCGGGTTAGTTTAAAGATTTTAAAGGAGGCGTCAGTCATTTTTAGAGCCCTCTAATGCCTGTAAAGTGAACTGCAGTTACCAAAAAAAAAATAATAATAATAATTCCCTGAGTAACTTGTTCTCAGTTGTTGAAATTACATTAACCTCCAGTGTGGCCTTTTGAGGAGAAATAGTAGAGCTAATTTCTGGGCCAGAAAAATGTCACTTGAGTCCAGTGCAATATTTGAAAAATATCTTTCATATTTAGCTTCATGAAATATGTTGGATTTGGTATTATTATTATTATTATTATTATTGTTGTTGTTATTATTTTCAACATATACCTAATAGAATGATTTATTCTCATATAAGCAGTCCTATTTGCCAAAACATACTTTAAACGTGCAAAACAATAAACAAGAGTTACCCATGGTACAATACCAAATGACTCCGTACAGCAAAAGTAGATTCTAAGAATCGATTCCTCGAAGCAATGATCTAAAATTCTAGGAATCGATTCCACCCGTTCAACGTCTCGATTCCAAAGGTGTTCGGTGTCGCTTGCATGACACCCAGGTCACTACCAGAAGTGGCACATGTTGTCTGGAACGTGTTTGTTCCCTTTAATTCAAGTAAAGGTTAATACTGATGCTATAGAATATAACGACAGCATCCTATGCAATTGTATGCTTCAAACAGTTTGATTAAAGCTGATGGTACAAGGTGCCCACAAAGATAACAGTGTACTCTTAAAAAGCAATCAATAAATGAATAAAATGCATTTCTTTGATATAAATCCTACACGTTTCCTTGCGAAGCTACGGAGTCGACTCGAAGAATCGACTCGTTTTTAGGATCAACTCCCAGGCCTGTCGCGCGAGGCGCGTGCGCGCTCACTCACTTATCGCCTGACGGAAGGAGTGAAAGTTTGCCAGGCGGCCCGGATTATTCCACATAAACACGACGTTACAGATTGTTAATCCGCTTGAACGAGCTCCGGGACGGTGTGAGCGATCGTGACGAACCCGTAATGTGATTCGAAGGCTCGCGTTGTCGTTGTTGTTGTTGTTGTTTTTTTCCCCCCGTTGCGTGGGAAGCTGACGCTGATGCGGAGACTCGGTCCTGATGTTTATTAGCTCAGTTAGCCTGCGACTTAACTTCTCTCGGGGACGGCAGTAGTGGATTTTCGGCACCGGGAAGGGCCACGGCGACACTTTACAATAAAAAAAGCTTGACGTTTTTATAACCCGTGGGGAAAATGAGCGTCAAACGGGAGCTCGGTTTGCGAAATATGTTCGATAGTGTCGGTAAAACCGGAGCTGTGACTCGGCACGAGCGGCGCCTCGAGCTCCAGGCGCGCTGCGACGCAATCTGAGGTATTAGCCACAGTGCTAACGTTTTCTCTCCTTACCGCGTTCAACACTCCAGCCGTGTACGAGCAGGCCTGTATAAACAGTGCTGCTTTCTCAAGAATTGTCCAACACACACACAGACACACACGCTAATATTACAGAAACGTTACGTTTACGTTATTTTCCTCACAGTAGCTCGCGTTACGCGGTCCAGTCTGTCACATCAGGAGCCGCGGAATTTAATGGGACCTGAGAAGTTTTTTTGAGACGCATCTTTTTCCTCCAACGGTTTGGACATAAACACGGTTTTATTTCTCGTTATCGCTGACAAAACTTGGACAAAAATGTCGGAGAACGCACCGACACGGAGTCTGGATGAGATCGACCTGGCAGCTCTGAGGGTGAGAGACACTTAGATTGAGCTCTGTGTATGTGCATGTATGTGATGATGATTAACCGTATGTATGTCCATGTTATAGTCCCATCGCATTCAGAGACAAGTGGCCAAACGTTAAGTTGCTTTTCTGCAGCCTCCAGAATTAAAACCTGTTTGCTTTTGTAGATCGCTATCTTTGCCCTGCTGTTGAGGTTTGTCTTGTTTTTGGTCATGATCAGGCCTGTGCCCTTGGTTTGGTATGACTGCTAGTGTGCACTTACACATTTGTGCAGTGCTTCTTTACTGAACAGCCACGAGCCGCCTGTGCCGTGTTCTGAACAGCCACGAGCCGCCTGTGCCGTGTTCTGAACAGCCACGAGCCGCCTGTGCCGTGTTATGAACAGCCACGAGCCGCCTGTGCCGTGTTATGAACAGCCACGAGCCGCCTGTGCCGTGTTATGAACAGCCACGAGCCGCCTGTGCCGTGTTATGAACAGCCACGAGCCGCCTGTGCCGTGTGAGGAACAGCCACGAGCCGCCTGTGCCGTGTGAGGAACAGCCACGAGCCGCCTGTGCCGTGTGAGGAACAGCCACGAGCCGCCTGTGCCGTGTGAGGAACAGCCACGAGCCGCCTGTGCCGTGTGAGGAACAGCCACGAGCCGCCTGTGCCGTGTGAGGAACAGCCGGCGAGCGCCCCTGTGCCGTGTGAGGAACAGCCGGCGAGCGCCCCTGTGCCGTGTGAGGAACAGCCACGAGCCGCCTGTGCCGTGTGAGGAACAGCCGGCGAGCGCCCCTGTGCCGTGTGAGGAACAGCCGGCGAGCGCCCCTGTGCCGTGTGAGGAACAGCCGGCGAGCGCCCCTGTGCCGTGTGAGGAACAGCCGCGAGCGCCCCTGTGCCGTGTGAGGAACAGCCACGAGCCTCCTGCGCTGTGTTATGATTGTCTGTGTGCACTTCATTATGATCTTCCCCAATGCACTTGTTAGTAGTCATAGACAGAATATGGGTTAACCATAAAGGGTTAGTTCAGTTTAGCAGAACGTTCCACGGCCGATCCATTTTAGCATCATTTAGATCCTGCTGCAGCATCAGCAAGCTTCCAAAAAGCTCCACCCTTCAGCCGAGTAGGATCTGTACGAGCACAAACAGAAGGGCTTGTGTTTACTGTGAGCATGCTGTGTAATGTCACACACTGTAGTTTGATGGCGTTTGTGTAGGGACAAATCACAAGTGTTCATGGAGCCTGACTGGTTGTACTTCTTTCCTGATGAATGCACTATGGTCTATAACTGAAATGCGTGACCTATTTATCTGACTGGCTGCATGATCGTCCATCTGTTTGTGTTTGGGCATGAGTGAGTGAGTGAGTGAGTGAGTGTGTGTGTGTGTGTTCGTGTGTGTGTGTATAAATTATTTTTGTCTATTCGGGAGGCACCAGCCTGATACTGGAAGTTGTTGCAGACGCTCGACTCGGTCACGGCGAGGGCGTCGGTGTTGGATCGGCATCAGAAACTCAGAGCTGTGATATCGGTGTTGTGTCGGAAATGGAAAATAAATGACAGCAGTGCATCCATTATGTCTGTATACCTCTATCTGGCTTTTTGGTCATTTCTGTTTGCTCCCTTCTTTTTTCCTTCTGTTTTTCTCATGTTAGACCTATCCTTCCCTCCCCTCAATGCACACACACACACACACACACACACAGCTGTTGTCTGAACGAGGGATAGGCTTACAGCAGAAGGAGTGGTGGCATTGAGTATGCACATTTAGTGTAATCATAAGCTCTGTTGTTATACACTGGGAATTCCCACGAAAATCCAACTTGTACGCAGTAAAATGTCTTGTGATCCTTTAGCCCACAATTTTTAATTATAATTTAATTTAATTGCTCAAAAGCCTCACAAATGGACCTTTTTGTTGTTTTTTTGTTGCTTTGTCACCTTTCAGACCATCGTTATGTATGTTACAGGAAGTATAATGCGTTCTGTGGAAACTTTTTAGTAATAATGCACCGATTCCGATTCAGACCTTTCAGTGCGCTGTGATGTGTTCAGCCTGAAGAAGAGCGTTACTTAATTTTTAACCGGGGTTGTGTTTTGGTATTTTTGTTGTTGTTGTTGTTTTCCATCAACGTCAAACTTAGCCAGATGATACTCGACTGAATTACTGAGATACAAACCTGCCTTGTTTCTAATCACACATCAGGGAACACAAGTTTTTACACTTCCATTTTGAACACAGATGCTAACTTCACTACAATGACAGTTTCCCATAGATCCGTGAGTTCGATGTTGGGTAATATGACAAAAACGTAATTTCTAGGATACGCCTGCTTCCGATCTGAGCTTGATCACCATATTAACAACCAGAAATGATCTCATTTAAGCACGAATACTTTATTAGCCTTATAAAACATTTAGTTTTCCACACATTATACTGACCTCTTGTCCTCTTTTTAACACTAATTAACAAAAGAATCTGTAGACAAAACTCTGTCACAGATTCCTCGTATACTTGCCTTTATCTACTCACCTTCTCTACCTTTCTTCTTTCCTTAGACAAGAACGCAATTTTAATTTAAAAATATATGTAGTGTCGTATAAAGGATGAGTATAGATTCGAATGCGAGTTTGAAATCCAGGATTATGTCCCAAATCTGCAGTAATCCATAGAAATGAAGAAAGGAGAGATGACGCAAAACTGTTGTCAAAACCCACAGAGCTAAAGGACCTGAAGTAACAATTTAATTAAAGCGTTCAGCCGTCTTGTTTGTTTACTAATTCATACAAACACCTTGAAGTTTTCTTTGTGTTATTACAGAAGACTTTGTAATAAGAAACAAGAGACTGAGATCATCTGAACCTTCATGAACACATGACTTGAAAGCGCTGCGCTGTGAGACTGACATAAAGGCTTCGGTGCTTTGTTTTGCTTGTCAACAATGGCAACTTTGTTTTTCTGGGTCATTCTGTGGAATTATATGTGAACTGAAACTCTTGGGAAAACCACCTACATGCTTTGACATAGGCTCCATGGTTACTATCAGTAAGCACCGGTGCGGAGAAGAAGCAGCTCGGCAGTTTTAAGATCTAACTCTGGGGACCGGACAGTTATGGGTTCTTGTCTAAGGATTAACAGAAGGTCACTCGTGGATACTTGAGCCTAAGCTGCTCTAATTGTAAAAGTCATTTAGAAAGAACGGAGCTTGAGGGGGAAAATTGAAAGCGGACGACAACGTGACACGTCGATACTCTGAGATGTTTCTGTGCATCGTGATGTATAAACTTGCGAACGAGCTGCCTGTGAAACCGTAGGATTTCTAAAAACGTAATAAAAAAATGAAGGAAAAAAGTGAATTTGAACCTAAAAAAACTAGGTTATTAAATCAATATATTATTGCCAAATGTTATTATTTTGATGTTTCAGAACACAAAGATTCATAATTCTGCTTTGAACAAGAAACTAAACCAAAAACTCAGTAATAAGCAGTGTGCTGTATCCCGTCCTGTTCACTTAAAAGATAACGATTCATTTTTGATCAGAACTAGGGTTGCAAAGGGGTGGAAAGTTTCCGGTAAATGGGAACTTAATCTGGGGAATTTTGGAAATATTTAAAATTGGAAACTTAACAGAAATTTATGGGAATTTACAGGAATTCATGGGGAATTATTTGATTCTTTCATTGAGTAACACAAAAACATTATGCTTGTAATAAACATAATAAACTTAATAATTGTAATAAACATTATTTTATAGAGGGTTTTTTTATTTCAGGTGAGTGTGTGGGGGGAGGGTCATCAAATTATCTGTGTATGTGTAACACTCCGATTAACAGTCAGTAAGGTAGTTATTAAGTTTAGATATTGGGTACAATTAAGAATGTAGAATAAGGTAATGCAGAATAAGGCACTAATATGTGCTTAATAAGCACTAATAAATAGCCAATAATCTATTAATATTCATGCTAATAAGCAACTAGTTAAATGACCCTAAAATAAAGTGCTACTGTGCATGTTATGGAAGAATGCAAGTACATGCAGGGGGTTTGGCCTCAATGGCCTTCCAGTAAGCAGTGTGCTGTGTGCAAGTGTAAAAGCAGGGTAAAAGTCAACTTAAATTGCATTAAATCATGTTGTTTTAAACAAAATTATGCTGTTAAGATTTATTTAACTACATTTAAGTTCCTTGTTATAGGCAACTCTGCATTTTATTTTTTTTTTAATTCCCAGTTTATTCCCATATATTCCCGTTAATTCCCATAGAAAGTTTCCAGCCTTGAAAATTCCTGGAATTTTTTAACCCTAATCAGAACTACAAAAGTGTCTTACTTGCTGCTTTTATAACAATGTTATAAATGCATTTATAATAACTAAATGAAACGGTTATCTCTCTAAGTAGGGGCGTGGCCAGACGTCAGTATTGATAGACGTATTAAAATCCTACAATGCAATATTTTGAACCTACTAATGAGAGGATTTGATGTTGGAAGGATCTTTAGTACTGTAGGATTTTATTGAAATGTTTTTTTTTTGCTGTTCAGACTGCGCATTATTACCTGTTTGGGGATCTGTCTGATATGCGAGAAGAATTTGTTTTTTAGGATAATTAATTTGTTAATTCTGTTATATTGAAATAGCGTTTCGGTGAAAAAAACACGAGTCTGTGAGCAAATAGCGTTTATGCAGACAGACGAAATTGTGTCTCAGCATTTGGAGCAGTTATTTGTTTAACCAAGCTGACGGAGCAGAGGGAACATAGCATTCATTCCTTTATTCGCTTCATTTTTTTCTCTCTCCGTGTGTGTGGGGTGAGCAGTGGTGAGCTGGTACAGCGAGTTACGTGCCACGACTTCGCAGGCCGCTGTGTGGAATTAATCCCGAGAGAGACGGAGCGAGAGAGCGCCGTTAAGAGCGATGATTCACTTGAGCTCTTTGTTTAATAGGTTGTCCTGTGAATCGCCCACTCGGTGATACACGCAAAAATGTACAAGATACATCAACACACAGTACACACACTACTGTCTGGACATTTCAACTTGTACTTTACTCCCTGTTCCGTCTCATGCAAGCAGCACGTCGCCTGCGGATGGCACGACGAGTGTCGGATCGGCCGAGAATCGAAAACGATAAACCGGCTCGTTACGGACGATTCGACTCCCCAGAGTGTGCAGCCTAAATGTGGAAATGATCAGTGTCGTTTAGGCCTGTTGGATCAAAACGACTCTGAGCACCGAGATGATTAAGTAATCATGATTAAAGTGTTCCATGTTATATTGCCGTGGGAACAGATTTTAATAATGGCATCTCAACAAAATTTGAGTCCAGAGATAGACAAAGAGAGAGAGCATGAGTCTCAAAGGGTTACTGAGAAATAATACCGGGTTTGGATGCAGACTTTTACACACGAAGAGAGACGCGTCCATTGTGCAACTGACAGACGGATGGAAAGAAGTGAAAACAAGAGAAATGAGTAAAAAGACACAGACGTGGACAAACAAACCAACATGGATAAAATAAGAGTCGGAGACAGACAGATGTATAACAATTACCAAACACACATTGATTATAGATAGGGATTAAGAGAAGGCTGTAGTAAAGTAGGTTTTTACATTTTTGATTTGTGTAAATTTTCCTGCCATGCGTATAATCTATATCTTAGAGCTGAAGACTCCTCTGGGAGTCCAGCGTCTTCACAGGCTCGTCTGTGGAGGAGCAGCCGCATCGTTTTTGTTGATGCAGCTTGGACTTTCCTACAAACCTCAAAAAAGGAAGAGCGGTGATGCAAACATGACGGACAATAACGTTGTACTCAGCAGTTATGGGTTCATCTCCCGCTGTGTTAAACAGACTTAGCAAAAACAGTTAAATGTTACAGATAGGATCGTCTTTACACTGTCAGTTTTTGTTGTAGGGTAACAGCTTAATTCACAGCGCTTTGGGGAAACTCTCCTGTAAATATGTGTAAACTTGTGTAGGTGTGAATGACAACCAGATTATTTATTTATTTATTTATTTTTGACTGTCTCTGTGGCGTTTGTTCGAAAGAGTCCCTTAAAGAGTCCCGTTTGTTCGAAAGAGTCCCTTAAAGATGTTGAGGCTTATAATGGCACATTTTCCCCCTTCTTTTTCCAATTCATTATTCTTTCACCCCCACAGGTTTCACACACACACACACACACACACACACACACACACACACACACACTCACACACAGTGTTGTCTCCATATTGATACCACATTAAGCCCTGCTACTGAAATGTTGCAATAGTAGGAAATAAAAAAACACATCATTAGTGCTAATGAACGACAGATTTCTCTAAATCTCTCACATCTGCTTGTGAAGTGTCAACTCTGACAAGCTGGGATTCATATTTTTGGCCTTGGTAATAAAAAAAAAGAAAAATATAACATTCATTACACATAGCTATCTGCATTTCGTAAATTTAAACAAAAGTGAAACAAAGCATCAGCATCAACAGCCAAAAAACGCTAAGCTTTACATCTGAACAAAGGAACACAGGCTTTGGTTCAGACACGCTAACGTAGCTAACGAGTCGAGAAGAAGTCAAATGATCGGAATGAATCCCACTTTCCCAAAAGACTGCTAGTGGGCCTTTTTTTCATCTGGTCACTTCATGTGTTTTCTCTCTGATCCGATAGCTATCTGATTTGTTAAAACTGTCCCGTTTACATTCGGCCACATAAATAATATCTTTCTACTCCCGACCCAATATGCTAATATATTTGACCTCATTTCCGGGGTAGTTGAAATGGAACACGCTTTGGTGTAGGCGGTTTTCGGAATGCAGTCAAAAAGAAGACGAAAAAGCTGGTTACGACGGTTAAGCTACAAAAAACAGCGTTTACTGTTTGCTGTGTTTTCGCTGGCGGCAGCAGCGCATTTTAAGCCCCGCTGAGACGCCTGGGTGAAAGATCACCTGCGAGTGACGTACTTCAGTTTGGGAGGAGTATAGCGCTGACGTATGTGGCTTGAACAACCACATTCATTTACACCTGTCCTGTTTCATCTGAAACGCGTCCCAGACCACCTCCTGAAGGGGTTTGAACCGTCGGATTTATATCCGTCTCCAAAACGTTTCAGAGGGCATTTAGACCTGGTGTTTTTACCATCGGATAGCCATCAGATCACAGAAAACGCAGGAAGTGACCAGGTGTAAAAACCCCCTTTGAAACCAGCACGTCATTTCGTGCAGAAGATATGCGCTATGTTTGTGATGTCATCATGTACGCTAACATAGCGCTGCGTTTCCTCTAACTGCTTTCACACCTGGGAGTTGTGTTATTACTTATTGATTTGTCTCTTGTGGTTTTCAGTTCAGGAGATTCCGCAAGGTGCACCGTATGGTTTCTAAACGCCGCAAACGTCAGCTCTTGTTAGCTAGTACACCGAACTTATATAGCTACCTAGAAAAAAAATCATTGAAGCGATGAGGTTTTCTGTAAGGAGACGTTTCGCTAACAGTTAGGAAAGGAGTCTCCTGTGACTCTGCTTCATTTTGTCACCTTGTATCAGCATCATCAACCTCATTTCCTGTATGTCCGGGTGTTTGTGACTCCGGCAGCACATCAAAGATTCTTTTGGTATTTTGGTAATTCAGTGCTTTTATTGGGACCTGCATCTTGTGGAAACATCAGATAACTCTGAGCATATACTGTGTATTGTACACACCCATACACACACACACACACTCACTGCTTATGTCCACATATTGCATCAGCTAAAAATGGGTTTTGTGTTTGGCTGCCTGTTTATTTTTCAAACCTCAGTGTTTTTATTTACCGTCATTTTGCTTTAGTAACAAGGAGAAAGGGGAAGTGTGCTTTTAGGTGACTGTGCATTGAGTGTGTGTGTAAATGTAAGAGTGATGACCAGCGTGTGTGTGTGTGTGTGTGTTTCACAGCATTTGCTTTTCACTTAGCCACACTTTACTTTTGAGTATATAACGACTCCTAACAGGTGACCATGCCAGACAGATACAGTAACATTACACACACACACACACACACACACTTTGGGAACTTTGGCAAGGTGAAACGCAACTCGACTTGTCCACACACACTTTTTTCCTGCTGATTGCTTTCCTGACCTTGGGCTGTCAGTCAGCATAGAGCGCTGAGATACAGTGTATTTATAACACTCTGTGTGTGTGTGTGTGTGTGTGTGTGTGTGTGTGTGTGTGTGTGTGTGTGTGTGTGTGTGTGTGGGCATGTAAAATGTGTCTGTGTTAATAACACTCTCTCTCTCTCTCTCTCTCTCTCTCTCTCTCTCTCTCTGTGCCAGGATCCAGCAGGAATCTTTGAGCTGGTGGAAGTCGTGGGCAACGGTACCTACGGGCAGGTGTACAAGGTGAGAAGAGGGATGGATAGATGGAGGGAGGGAGAGAAAAAGAAAGATAGTGAGAAGGATGGATTAATGATGTTTGACGGCTCCAGTCGTGTTATTTAACATATGCGTGGGTGAGTCAGTGAAAGAGGGAGGGAGTGACAGATCCAGGTTCCCAAATGCAGCACTGTATTTCTGAAGCTGTGGCTGTAATAAAGGTAGACAGACTCCCAGTCAGTCTGTGACATGGTTTCGACACGTTAGGAGCAGAAGCATCGATTCTCCAGAGTCGATAAACGCTTTAATAAAAGTCCTCGTTGCAAATTATTAAGCTGGTGCTGAAATTATTCATCGGCCTGGAGACGAGCTACAGGGCTTGAGACGTTCCATTACTTTAAAATGGGGGAAAAAATCAGTCACGAATATACAAAGGTTTAAAGGTAAAATGGACGCGGAAATGCGTGTTTATTAATTCTGTGTGTAATAAAAAAATGGCACCACGCCACACCAGTCCAATGGTTAAGCATTAAAAGGTAGTTCAGGCACTTCGGCTGTCTGTCCGGCCTTTAAACCAAAAGAATTCTAAAAACCTATAAACACACCATCCACTTGGCTCACTTGCAAGATTACAGAACAAAATCCGGACACCGCAGACTTCTGTGGTGAAAAGGGAGATAAAAGGATCGAGTAAATTTCATTACATGTTGTTTTTCTTCTTTGTCGCTTTTCTTTTCTTTTCTTTTTCTCAGTTTTAAGTATCGTCTCTTGCCCCGAGACAGAAATCCGAGATGAAACGAGAGATGCTGTCAGGTTTTGATATGACGGATGTGTTTATATCTCCGTTATCAGATTAGCGCCATCACGAGGCTCTGCTGTAGGGAACGAGGTGCAGGAACGGACAGATGCGAAAGATAAGAAGGAGAGGGAGAAATGCCTGAATCTGCTACAGGCTGAGCTCCGTGTTTGTGAACGTGATTTTATCGCGCACGGGAAATAAATGAACGTATGCGCTGTCAAGAATTTAAGACAATCCGTGTTCGTAACCCCTGTCAAATCCACGGCTGTGTTCGAACGGCCCGACCGTCACGCTGTCTCAGAGTTACCGCCGGGTTTAGTGCTGAGCAGGCAGAACGACAGGGTGAGTTAGATGTCAGCGGTGCGGTGTAACGGAAGGCGTTAATTACTGGAGCGTGTGAATGTGGGGTACCAAGGTGAGAAGGAGGTCGGCGTCAGCCTGCTCCAATATCCTACATGGGACTTTCTTAAGCTATTAATAGACTACACATCTGCTCTGTGCTATTTTTATACACACACACACACTTTTTTTTCCTTCCTTTTTTTTTTCCTTCACAGGGACGCCATGTGAAGACAGGACAACTGGCTGCTATAAAGGTGATGGACGTCACCGAGGAGGAAGAGGAGGAGATCAAAGCTGAGATCAACATGCTGAAAAAGTACAGTCACCATCGCAACATCGCCACGTACTACGGCGCCTTCGTCAAGAAGAGTCCGCCTGGACACGATGACCAGCTCTGGGTGTGTTACAGTAATACTGACGTCGTAACTGACGTTTAGTTCCACCTTTTGATTACAAAGGGCTTCGAGGCCAGTGGTCATGACTGACTAACACCCATAGTCAGTGAATTAGCGAAAACGTCTGAACCGCCAATTTCAGCATGTGACGTCAAATCAAAACAGTAAACAAAGCAGCACTTCCTGTATGCTATATACATCTAGCACTTCCTGTACTCTATATACATCTAGCACTTCCTGTACTCTATATACATCTAGCACTTCCTGTACTCTATATACATCTAGCACTTCCTGTACTCTATATACATCTAGCACTTCCTGTACTCTATAGACTTCTAGCACTTCCTGTACTCTATATACATCTAGCACTTCCTGTACTCTATATACATCTAGCACTTCCTGTACTCTATATACATCTAGCACTTCCTGTACTCTATATACTTCTACCACTTCCTGTACTCTATATACTTCTACCACTTCCTGTACTCTATATCATCTAGCATGCTTGAGGTAAAAATCTCCCCAAACGTTTATCTCGATATCACAGGCCCTCAGTGCCTATATTTTTATTATCTCGGTGAACATAGCATTAGTACGGACACAGCATTAGTTCCGATCCTGCGCCGCTTCCTAACCCTGCTTTGATTAGTTTAATCCTCCCCGTTCACTTAAGCCTATCTACGGTGCAGAGAGTCGTGCTGGATTTCCGGTTTCTTTTCTAGTCGTGGACGTTTGTATAAGCGGTGCGACAAGGCAGCTGTCATTTACAGCGACAGGATGATATGATTGTAGCTGGTCAGAAAAACCACACAGAAGAATCGAGCAGAGTTTAACTTTATGCAAATGAGAAGCAAAGACGTGTAACGACTAGGAGTCTTCAGTGAGGTGACGTCGGTTAACTGCCGCTTTTTAACAAACAACCGCTTTATCGGACAATCTTATTCGAGGCTTATTCCTTTTCATACTGTATTTATAGATTGTACTGTGTGTGTCTGTGTGTGGTGTGTGTGTCTGTGTGTGTGTGTGTGTGTAGCTGGTGATGGAGTTCTGTGGGGCCGGCTCGGTAACAGACCTAGTGAAGAACACTAAAGGAAACTCCTTGAAGGAGGACTGGATCGCTTATATCTGCCGAGAGATTCTGCGGGTGAGACACACACACACACACACACACGAACACAGGCCTGTCTTTAAAGCTCACATGACAAGCTAATCAAACCCAGCTTTGAGAAACCACATTCCAACATGGTCAGGTGTGTGATCGTGGGTCTCTCTCTCTCTCTCTCTCTCTCTCTCTCTCTCTCTCTCTCTCTCTCTCTCTCTCTCTCTCTCTCTCTCTCTCTCAGGGCCTGTCACACCTCCACGCACATAAGGTCATCCACAGAGACATCAAAGGCCAGAATGTTCTACTAACTGAGAATGCAGAGGTCAAGCTTGGTAAGTGGTGGGGTGGGGGGGTGGGGGGTGGGGTGGGGAGTGGAGATGGTATCAGACAGCTGCCGCATGTGTGTCTGTGTTTGCTGCCCGTCTCAGACACGTCTGACCCTTTTATTTGTTAATGAGTGACCTGCTTTAGCACTGATTTTAACAATCAGCCTTGTAATCAGAGCACAAAAGTAACACAGGCCTTATTAGTCTCCTGCAGGCATTATGACTTTATTTAGACTCACTGACACACATCATCTCTGAGTGAGTGAGCACGTGAGTGAGTGCGTGCGCTGTTATGAAGTGGTTAAGTGACAGTAAATCTCAAAGAAATCCCCTGGTTTTCTTTCATTCGTTCATTTTTCTCTTGTAAAAGGGTTAAAGTTATCCACGACCCATGACTCTGTGAACGAACCTGTGACGTTACGTCATTCTGACAGAGTGAACGTTAAAACTAGTGATAGATCATCTAGTATGAATTGTGTAATGCAGTCAGCCTGATTTCAATCGCTCTCTCTCTCTCTCTCTCTCTCTCTCTCTCTCTCTCTCTCTCTGTCTCTCTCTTTCTCTCTGTTTCTCTTTCTCTCTAACTCTATCTGTCTGTCTGTCTGTCTCTCTCTGTCTGTCTTTGTCTCTCTCTCTCTCTCTCTCTCTCTCTCTCTCTCTCTCTCTCTCTCTCTCTCTGTCTGTCTGTCTCTCACTCTCTCTCTCTCCCTCTGTCTCTCTCTGTCTCTCTGTGTGTAGTGGATTTTGGCGTGAGTGCTCAGTTGGACCGGACTGTAGGCAGGAGGAACACCTTCATCGGGACTCCCTACTGGATGGCACCGGAGGTCATCGCCTGTGACGAGAACCCCGACTCCACCTACGACTACAGGGTAACACTAAACATTGATGTTTGTTGTCGTTTTATGGACAGATGAAAAGGGTACGACATATTTTTCATAAGATAAGATGCGCATCGCCAAAGCAATTGATTCCTGCATTTGAAGCTGAGTGTTGGTTTGTTTGTTTGTTTACATTTACACTATATGAGGCAGGCTATTAATATGTAGGACAGTTTCGCTTGTTGAAGTGTTCATTAATATTTAATTATTTCTATAAACACATTCATGAAAAGGAATATCATTAATTTCTGCGTATTGGTTAAATTAGTTTCGGCCCGTATATAAAAGACAAAAAAAAAAAAAATAGTGCAATCAAAATACCATCACGGTGCATCAGAGCAGCGTTTTTCTTTTTTCCCCGTCGTCACATGGTGGTACATGTTTTCTTTTCCGTTAATGACTTTCCTTTAATAGCTTGTCTCATGCTTCGTTTCAAATGGCACAGTTATTTTCCAGATTCTTTCTTAACGCTGTTCCGAAGCCATTTCCCAGTTCTTCTGATCCAACCAGCACTGTGTCGATGATGATGATGATGATGATGTTGTTAAAATGCGTAGCAGACTCACTTCTATAGCTCACTCCTATAGTGTGAGTGTGAATTGCTGAGTTTGGTTTTACAGAGCTGATGTTTTATTTCTCTTTGCAGAGCGACATCTGGTCTCTGGGAATTACAGCGATAGAGATGGCAGAGGGCGCGCCTCGTAAGCAGCACACACACACACACACACACGTTTCCCTACACTTCCACACGAGACTCTATAACATATTGGACCATCAGGTAGCGCAGTGTCTGGTCTGCCAGAGAGATAAGACCTACAGTCCTACAGTTATTATGTAAGGTATCTTTATTAGGAAGCTGTGCTCGCTGCTCGTATCTGGGCTGTAAGAGCTGCATCAGGTGTGTAAGAGCAGGTGAAACACACAATTATCTAACTGCTCCCAAAAGCCGTATAGTTAGCGTGTAGGCCGAAGCCGTATCTCACGTTTGAAGGTGTTACCCGTAGCAGAACGAGCCTGAGGGGGGGGAAAAATAGAAGACGGATTAAGATCTAACATCTAGTTGTGATTTGATAAACAGCCAAATTTTTACAGTAACAGGGAGAGGGGTGTAGAAGCTCGATTTTTTTTTCCCGTAGTGCTGAGAAAGTACACGCTGAGCGTAGAGTAAAGGGAGGGAGAGGGGGTGTTGAAGTAGCGCTGTGTTTTGGAGCAGCCTTAGGAGTGTGTGTGGAGGCGGGACGTGCTGGTCAGTGTGCCACTCTTATGCAACTCCACTGTTAGTCACATTCACTCTCTCTCTCTCTATCTCTCTCTCTATCTCTCGTATATACGCTTTATTAATCTGATTCATATTTTTAGTAGTTATTCGATATCTAAAATTCCCTATATGAACTTTTTGAACATCCATTTCCAGTTTTATTTCTGTTCACCTGGATATTTGATATCATGTGAAAATGTTTAATTCTAGTTATTTTTTCTGAAATCAGGCCTTGGGTTTGTCTCCACTGAGTACTTATGATAGCATTTCCGGTTGATCTCTGCAGAGATTTTTGTCCCGAATGCCGGTGATTTATATATCTGTCTCTCCCTTCCACAGCACTGTGCGACATGCATCCTATGAGAGCGCTCTTCCTCATCCCGCGGAATCCTCCTCCCAAACTGAAGTCTAAAAAATGGTCAGGATCCTTCCTTCTGTTCCGTTTATGAATTTTCTCTTCTTTCTTTTTTTTTGTTATTAACCTCCCCAGCGGATTTATACTCTTCTTCTCTTTACACGCACATCACCCCTGTACACTTGTACTCACGTGTTCCGCCCGCTTTCATCTGAAGACGGCTTGCATAAGAGAAACTATCTGCCAATGCCCTCTTCTCTCTATTTGTTTTCTGTTCTCTTTTTTCGTTTTGTCCTTTTCTTTTTCTTTTTTCTTTTTTTGTGCGTCGGTTACATCGTCCGTGAAAGCCTTCGGTTGGCCAATTAAAGTATTTTTGTACAGAATTATGTCACGCTGGGGTTCTGGGTTTTTGACCTGGTACTTGACTCTTATTTGCACCATAAAGTGTCATAAATTGTTAGACAGGAGAACATTTCTGAGACAAAAGACCAAAGAAGGGCAGGAAATTTAATCAGTACACACAGATTTTTATGACAAAAAAAAAAGGGCATTCAACCGCAAAGAGTTTCAGCAAAGTTTATCCCTGCATCAAGCAGATGAATATTGAGCCCCTGAAGCATATAATCAATCTCCTCTCCTTTCCTAAGAACACCTAGAGCACTGCATCTGAAGATCTCTCTCCTCCTCCAGGTCTAAAAAGTTTATCGACTTTATCGAGGGCTGCCTGGTGAAGACCTACCCGAGCCGTCCGTCCACCGAACAGCTGCTGAAGCACTCGTTCATCAGAGATCAGCCGACCGAGCGCCAGGTGCGCATCCAGCTCAAAGACCACATCGACCGCACGCGCAAGAAGCGTGGAGAGAAAGGTGAATGCGGCGCACGTACTCGTTTACGCTGGCAGTAGGGCTGCCTGTGAGCCCGTCTTATATAAACGCCGTCGGTCGTTCCTACAAAGATTTGAATTCTGTCTGTAGATGATATTCTGTCGCACCACCATATTGTAATTAGCACCTCTAGGAGGATGGTGCAGTTTTAATGCGATTAATGCTTTAAAAACAAGTATTCGTTATGCAGAATGGCTCATTAGAGACCTGTGTTGGTTAAGTCTAGCTTAGTTTTTGTTCCTTGTTGAATGCTGGATTCTGATTGGTCAGAAGATTGTCAGTTCTCTGAATTTATTGGATTATAATCTTATTAAAAGGATCATCTTGAATTGGAACTTGCTTTCATTGCATTTCGCTTGTAGAGATTAAAAATGTCATAGATGTGCTAAAGATTTCTGTAAGTAGTCGTTTATTTCCTGGAAGGAGTCTCCGGTATCAGTCAGGTGTAAATCAGTTAGTTTGTTTAATAATTTCCCGCTACATTAAATGTACCTGCAGAGAGATAAATATGTATTTTTAGCATCCGTGCTATTCCAGTCATCATCAGTTCCCAGTGTGTTATGCTTTGGATGTGTCTGTAGCACCACAACACCGTGTGGGTGAAAGCTGCACATTTTTCCCCCGAGTTTTTATCCACCACATGGTTTCGAGACACACACAGAGAGCCTCAGCGTGTCTGCAGATGGTTGCTGCAATGGTTTAGGGAAAGCAGAGCGGTTCATGGACCACAAAGGATAAACGTTTTAAATTTGCATTGTGTCGGTGGTGAATTTTGCTTTTAACCATGAATTTGCTAAATTAGCACTGCTGCTAAAAATGGTAGGAGTCGTAATATTATCTGAGTCTCTGTCTGTCTGTCACTCACAGAGGAGACCGAGTACGAGTACAGCGGCAGTGATGAAGAAGATGAGAACAGAGGTGATGAGAGAGAGTCCAGGTAAATACTACAGCTGATGCAGCAAAACAACCACACACACACACACACACACACACACACACACACACACTTGTATACAGAACTATACAAGTCAATTCCCTGGACACATTTTCATCACACTCTGCAGTGCACATATTTCTACATTTCTTCCTGATACTTAACTCGATTATGCTGAGCCTTATGTCTACCTCTAGGGATTTGAGTATCTCCTTCTAAGATGCCTCATGATGAATGATGTATGAAAAATACATTTAGGGTAGACAATAATACAATACGATTCGACTTGGAGCTGTTTTGATGAAATGCAGCACTGTGCAGAATTTAGAAAATGTGTTCGTGGTGAGCTGTGAAGAAAATAAGTCATGACCCCTTCAGCGTGGCTGCACACAGACGCCACACCTCTTTTACCAGGACTGATAAACACACAAACCATGCAGTGGCCACGCCCCTTTTACTGAGATAGAGAAACATAGAAATCACGCCACTTTCACTGAGTGGTACATACAGGGGCCACACCTCCTTTTCTGAGAATTACAATAGCAGAGGCCACACCCCCTTTACAAAGACTGATACATACAGAGGCCACACCCCCTTTACAGAGACTGATACATACAGAGGCCACACCCTCTTTACAGAGACTGTTACATATACAGGCCACACCCTCTTTATTAAGACTGATACAAACAGAGGCCACACCCTCCTTATCGAGACTGATACATACAGAGGCCACACCCTCTTTATGGAGACTGATACATAGAGGCCACACCCTCTTTACAGAGACTGATACATAGAGGCCACACCCTCTTTATTGAGACTGTTACATACAGAGGCCACACCCTCTTTATTGAGACTGTTACATACAGAGGCCACACCCTCTTTATTGAGACTGTTACATACAGAGGCCACACCCTCTTTATTGAGACTGTTACATACAGAGGCCACACCCTCTTTATTGAGACTGATACATATAGAGGCCACACCCTCTTTATTTAGTCTGATACATACAGAGGCCACACCCTCTTTATGGAGACTGATACATACAGAGGCCACACCCTCTTTATGGAGACTGATACATACAGAGGCCACACCCTCTTTATGGAGACTGATACATACAGAGGCCACACCCTCTTTATTGAGACTGATGCATATAGAGGTCACACCCTCTTTATTGAGACTGATGCATATAGAGGTCACACCCTCTTTATTAAGACTGACAGAAACCACTCCCCTTTCACTGGGGCTGACGAACACAGGCCATATTGCCTTTAATAGGTGATGCCCTCTTTATTGGGAATGACAGAGGCCACGTCCCTTTTTCCAAATGCCGCCGAAGACCTAAAATACTGATTTACTGATTTCCGTTGTATTGATCAAGTTCCATTAAACGCTGTCTATCCTCAGCTCTATCCTGAATGTGCCGGGCGAGTCGACACTGAGGCGTGACTTCCTGCGGCTTCAGCAGGAGAATAAGGAGCGCTCTGAGGCACTGAAGAGGCAGCAGGCCCAGCTGGCAGCACAACGCCGTGACCCAGAGGAGCACAAGAGGCAGCTCCTCCATGACCGCCAGAAACGCATTGAGGAGCAGAAGGAGCAGCGGCGAAGGCTTGAAGAGGTAACGGTCACGTACATAATACAACACAGAAATCCTCCTGCATGTGACGCCAATGAAGGAAAACACCATTTGGACTCTTGGACGATCGACTCAGGAATACGAAGGGAAACAGATGCAGCTGAGCAAAATCTAACAGCTGTCACATAACTCTAAAACCAAAGTCACGTCACGTTTAAACAATTGTTTGATTGAAAATGGAGACTTGCGAGACTTACATTAGGTCATTTCTACGTGGCGAGAGATCACCAAAGCTTAAAGCCGAACACAATACTTTATCTTCATCTGATGTTATCACGCTTCTACATAAAGTCGCCCGTCAAGCATTCGAGCGCTTGCTTATTTTCCATTATCTGCATTAATGCAGGGAATTAATGAGCCATTTAGTTGTTTTTTTAATTTGCTTGTTAATTGGACTTCCAGGCAAGAGCGATGTGAGCTTTGATTACACTTATGATTTGTCCACCCCTGAAACCCTGTAATAAAAAAACTCGTGCTTAATATGTTCATGGCATGACGATCAGCATAAATGAATTTTATCTCCGTAGAGTTTTATTCAGTCTTAAGGGACGTTTTGATTTTTAGTGTGAGGGAGAGACTCACGCTTTTTGTGACTCAGCCATGAGTAAAGAGGGCAAAGCAGCTTGCAGTAGTATTCGTGTTTGTTTATGCCGTGTGTGTGTGTCTCTGACCGCTCTGAGTGTGTGTTACAGAACACGTCCACACCACAGGTTGTTATTGTCTGGATCGCGCTTGGGTTCAGAATGTTAAATGAACATGTCTAGTGTAGCATGCGTCCGTTTAATAGACGAATCAAAAAAAAGGAGCTGCGACATGCGAATGTAAGCCAAGAGTCACAAGCTGAGGTCCGGGAAGAGCTTGTTTTAATATTTAACCTGGTGAAGAATGGCATTTAAAGAATGACCGGATTGTCGGGTGCCTCGAGGGCAGTTTTTGTTGAGTGTGTGTTTTATATCTGTATTGGAATGTAACATAACCGAGACAGGAAATATGTGGCATTTTGGTTAATGGTAGTTGTAAAACCATGTAGCTTTACATATTGCAGCTTGAGAATGTTGTGAATAATGTACACAGTGGGGCTTGTTGCTGAAGAGTGCTTCTTAGATCATTAGTAGGTAAGAAGAAAGAGGAACGATGTACAGTATAGTGTCTGAGAGAGAGAGAGGAAGCTCTCGGGTATCGAGGAGGGCACAGTCAGTGCAACACTCGTGGCGAAAGGCACTCAGTGTTCTTTGTGGACGCAGGAAATTGACGGGAGGCCGATAGAGCTTTGGCAAGAGCACAAATACATACTTAATTAAGCATGTTTTTAGGCCTCTTCTTTTTAAAGTCTATTGAGTTGCTGAGGCTCCAGGAGTGGACATATCAGTACGCTGGAGTGAAAAGCTTGTTAGTGAACTAATCCCTGAGCTTTGAGCCTGTGAGGCGGATTTATCTTGTAAGTGGCAGGTCATATTAGCTTCATTATAAAATGTACACACTGTACCAAACTGGCTCAGAATAAAAGGTTGTTTTTTTTTAATACAAGAACTTCTATTTTAATATTCAGTACTCTGCTGCAGTGGAATAAAGCGGATGGGAAGTGAGAGAGAGAGAGCACTGACATCAGAGGGCTGCCCAGTAATCGACCACAACAAAAGGGAGAAGCCACGGGTCTGTAATGCAATAAGTGTCATTAGTCGATATATTTATCTCCCGTCTTTGTACAGGCGAGAACGAGTAGGGAGAGAGGGAGGGGATTATAGAGAAGATGGAAAGGGGTTGATGGAAGCACATTTTTTTTTAATGGAGCGTGTGCATAGTACAGTTCTTTCTAGTCAGAACTTCAGTATCTGAGCTTTGCTTAAACGTCTTCACTTTATTCCCAAAAGTAAACCCAATTGTAAAAGGATTGTTCCCAGGGATTTAATGGCAACATGGCAACATTACATCAATCAACTACTTAACAGGGGGAAAAGTCTCATACGTGCTGGAACCTCTGTAAGTGCGACACG
The DNA here is from genome assembly GCF_022655615.1 of Tachysurus fulvidraco. Lineage (NCBI taxonomy): Eukaryota > Metazoa > Chordata > Actinopteri > Siluriformes > Bagridae > Tachysurus > Tachysurus fulvidraco. The sequence continues at coordinate 13,499,623 of NC_062543.1, forward strand.
CTAAACATGCAGCCATTTTCAGTTGCTGTATTAAAACAGGAGAAAAAAAAGTCGAATCACATCAAACCCAAACCTGCGTGTTCATGTATGTTTTCATGTGTGGTTTATTTGCATCTCTTTCATGGCCTTGAATAAATCTCTACATATAGATGCGTGCGTATAAGAAGCCTGTAAGGCCGGGGCCGTGGTGTGTGGGATGCGGTCTGCGGCTGTTGCTCGTGTATAATTATAGTTATTAGGATATAACAGGTAGAAACCGATGCCAGATATGGGTGAATTTATTCACACTGTGGAGCAGCTGGGAGAGATCCACCACTGCAGCGAGGTGACTCATCAGTCCCTTCGTCACCTACATCTCCCTCTCTCTCTCTATCTCTCTCTCTCGCACTAATTCAACCTTTCCTTAACTTCCTGTTTAAAATATCCTTTTTTTTTTTTTACATCAGGTGACATTTGTTATTTCATCATAGATATTTAAAAGTAAATCTCTCTCTTTCTCGTTCTCTCACAGCAACAGAGAAAGGAGCGTGAGATGGTGAGGCAGCAGGAGAAAGCTCCTCACCGGAGACTCGACGATATGAGACGAGAGGAGGACCGCAGGATGGCCGAGCGAGAGCAGGTAGCCAATCAGCGCTCGAGAAGCGCCACACCTCCACCAATACTGGCAGAGCGTAGGCACCCACTCCGATCCTGGAATGCCTGTGAATTGGTTGCCATGGGAGCAGGCTCTCAGCACAGTTTTGACTGTGTGTGTGCCGTGTGCAGCTCCACATTCAGTAGAATTCAAAGTGGAAGAGACGTAAAAGATCAATCAGCAAGAATTAGTGTGTTGAGCTTCTCTTTAAAGACATACTAAGATGTATTCAGTGGTGTTCATGCACTCTGACACACACACACACACACACACACACACCACTACCAGCACGGCTCTCTACACCCACTCGCGCCCACTCCTTCTGCTGAACCTACAATAATACACGACCATAACAGCTCCTGCCTTACGTAGTACAGGAGGCGTTCATGCTGTCAGTCTCTTTTTAATTAATATGTTCAGTATTTAAATCCACCTGGCTATTTAACACGCTTTGTTTTGTTGTATTTTGTTACGCTTCCACACTCAGGACATCAGCACAAATGCTTAGTAGTGTGTTCAAATCCCTAAAATATTTTTTTTTACTGAGACTAGCAAGAATGCCTTTCACCCACCCACAAAAACATCTGAAGTGTCTCATTTGTAAGGTGTTAGTGGCTCACTTTTATTTCCAATTTAAGCCGTTTGAGATTTGGCCACGGAAAAAGAGCGACTCCTGCATGTGCCAATTAGATATTAACTATTTAAATCATTATGTGCAAATAATGAATGCCACAAATGTCGAACTCTGTGTGCACACATTCCTTGAAGAGATACACTGCAACACACACACACACACACACACACACACACACACACTTCAGTGAAAGCAAAAGCACAATATTTTTTTCCAGAGGACTTTTTTTTTTCACATATTTCCAGTCTTTCTCCTTTTCAGCTTTTTCTCAACTCTTTCCCTCTTTCCCTTCTTTCTCTTGCCCTCCTTTTCACTCTGTAGGAATTTATAAGGCATAAGCTGGAGGAAGAGCAGAGACAGTTAGAAATCCTTCAGCAGCAGCTTCTCCAGGAGCAGGCCTTGCTCATGGTAACACTATCCTCTTGAATTCTTCCCTGTTCCCTGCCCTCACTACCGACTTCTCTCCTCTTCTGCAGTCAGGGTTGATGCGTCTCAACGTTTTTTTAAAGGATCGCGGGAATGTGGGTCGCACCCCTGTAGATCCCAGGGAGGTTTTAACAACAGCGATCGGTCTCAAATCTACTTCTCTAAACATCTCATCTAGTTAGACGTCCCACAGGAGAGATACCATGGCAGTGTTTGTCTTTGTATGCTCTGGAAAGGTTTTATCATTTTAAACGTAGCTGACGCATGAGAAACTAGAGACTCCCTTTGTGGAGATTTCTAGAACAAGTCCTCAGGGAGCACAGAATTTACCCCAGTTATAAGAAAACGTGCAGTGGGTTTGTTTGGAAATGAGACACATCAGCAATTTTGGAAGAGGACAGTGTGTGTATGTGTCTGTGTGTGTGTGTGCAGTGTAATATTTGCGTTTTTTTTTTTGGTGCACTGCATTATGCACGGTCCATTTGTTTTCCTATTAATTGCTATCTTTTTATAAGTGAGCTTATAAGAACACCAGAAAGCATCCAATATGTCTAAGCGTATACGCTCAAGACGGAAGGTTGTTCGTCTAGGAGTCGGCCAAGAGGTTTTAAAAACGCGCAACCCTTGAAATTTCTTCCTATTCGTCTTTGAAACGATGTGCGTAGGAGTACAAGAGGAAGCAGCTGGAGGAGCAGAGGCAGTCGGAGAGGCTTCAGAGGCAGCTGCAGCAGGAGCACGCTTACCTCGTCTCCCTGCAACAACAGCAGCAGCAGCAACAGCAGCAGGAGAAGAAACCGCTTTATCATTACAGCAAGAACCTGGATAACAACAAGCCTGCCTGGGCCAGAGAGGTCCACACACACACACACACACACACACACACACACACACATGCACCCCACATTCCCATATTTCTGCGGAATTGCAATTTTAAAAGTTACAGTTTTTCCTCTGGCTGTTTCAAAGCACTGAAACCGGAGACTCCTTACAAGAATAGTAAATCAAGGTCTCCTTGCACGGAACTTTTAATCACACCAAATAGACACACGATTCGATCTGATAACGTTTAGTTTCGACAGTTTCGAGGCCCTGTTCGAGTCGTTACTGTACAAACCGTAACGGTGCATAAAAGTGCATCAGTATAAATCCGAGCTCTGCAGCCGCACGACTGTCAGAGCCGCTGACAGGAAATCAGTCCGATACCTTTTGACCAATGAGATTAGAGCATTCACGATGACAGAGTGCAGTGGATGTAAATGACGCACATTCATAAATCCTTAACAATAGAACACATCTAAAGGACCATTAAGGGCTAAAAATACTTGTTAATCTTATTAATATCAATGCCATTATTTATGCAGCATAAATACCGAAGAATAGACGGACATACAAAACAAAGCCCTTGTGCTTGCATCATTAAAGGTGCCTCTTCTATCTCTCTCTCTCTCTCTCTCTCGCTTGCTCTCTCTCAGGTGGAGGAGCGGAGTAAACTAAACAGACAGGGATCCCCTAAAATCTGCACTACCGTCTCTGATACCAACATCCAGTCGCGCTCTGACTCTATTAGCCAATCAGGAAGCGCGCAGGCTGCACAGACTCCGCCCATGCAGAGACCCGTTGAACCCCAAGGTGGTCAGGGCAAGGTGTGTGGAGTTCACATGTGCACAGCTGTGGTCTTTTATCAGCTATTGATGTATTTCAGCTTAAGTATTGCAGCTGAATTTAATGGTCGAGTCTTAAGAAGTCATTAATAGTAACAGTAATATTGTTGAATATTTGGAAAGCATGATGTTTTTGAGCGAGTGTAGTTCGCCATCATCTCTCCTGTCAATTTTCTGCTTTCACTTTTGCTCTTTTTTTCCCCCTTCAGTGACTGTAAACTTCTCTCTTTCCTTTCTGTTTTTTCCTCCTATGTCTGGGGCTCCCTCGTTCCTCTCCCTCCTTTTCTCGCCATGGGGAACGTTTCCTCCCTTGTTTTGGGATTGCGGAACCTTCCTGTCCTTTTCCTGACCTCCTTTTCCAAATAATAATGAACCCTGCATGCCGCTCGCTTTCAATTCAAAACTCGTGCTCTGTCTTTTACGGACCTCTTCGATCCCGTGAACTTTACCTCACTTTCCGGGTTTCTCGCTCTGCTTGATGCCAACGATGCTTGCCATAGTTCCAGATGGCCCACTTGGTGCCTCTGAAGCCTTATGCCGCACCCGTGCCACGCTCCCAGTCCCTCTGCGATCAGCCCACTAAGACCATGTCCGCCTTCCCCACCCAGGACCCCTCCCCTACCCCAACGCCTCGTCCGCTGCACTCCCGTGAGCTCGTCCGTCAGAACTCGGACCCCACGTCCGAGAGCCCCGCCCCTCAGCAACGCCCAACGAGGGATGACCACGGCCCGTGGATCCGCCTGCCTGAGATTGAACAGCCTCCAAAAGTAAGCTGAATGTCATTAGAGTTTGTTTGCAGAAAGTTTGAGGTGAAATTTTGTGTTCTTATAAATGTTACATTTTGTAGATTCCTCAGCGAACGGCTTCTATAGCGACTGCTCTTAACACTAACCTGTCCTCTGGGATCAGACACCCAGTACGAGCCAGGTAACACATCTCTCACTCTCTCTCTCACACACACACACACACACACATACACACACACACACACATACACGCACACACACGCGCGCACACATACATACGTGCACACATACACACACATACACACGCTCACACACATACACACACATACACACACGCGCGCGCACACACACACATATACACACACATACATACACACACATGCATACATACACACACACACACACACACACATATACACACATATACATACACACACATGCATACATACACACATACACACACACACGCACACACACATATACACACATGCATACATACACACACACACATACACACACATATACACACACACACACACACACGAGCTCACTTCATGAATTCACTCAGTGCTGGATCACATGTTTAGGATTAACACCAGCTCTGTTACACCTCTTTCTTTATTACAGTGGTCTTAGTAGTAATAAGACACATTTGGGAATTTTTTCCCCTGATTTGTTCTTGGTGCTTAAATGTGGGTCTTTATCGTAAGCCGAGGCTGATTAACTCTGTGTGTGTCAGCAATCCAGACCTGAGCCGCAATGACCGCTGGGAAAGAGGAGACAGCATGAGCCTCATGTCCAACCTGCCTCAGACCGGCTCCCTCGAGAGACACCGCATCCTCAGTGAGTCGTGTGTGTGTGTACTTTACTAGTGTATTTAACGTGCATTCGGAGTCGTGTATATAATAGTGTAATTGTGCATCATACTGTATAAGATCTGGGTTTTGGAAAGGAAACATGAATTTTGTGTGATTTCAGGTTCATCTAAAATGGACTCGTCTCCCATCCTGTCTCACGACGGACGACACAAACCTGGAGAATCCCGAACCTCTTCCAGACCCAGTCGACCAGCGGTAACACACGTGCACGTGCACACAAAGTGCAGCTCAACACAAGCATGCAGGCTGTTAAAAACTTTCACAGACGACGATTGCAGACTTTTGCAGACCAAAACTTTTCCCCTGCTGTGTAAACTAAAAAAAAGCTGACTAAAAATATTTCCTTTCCGTTTTAACACTAACCCATAATTCTACTTCTTTTTCTGCCACTTTTTCTTCACTCTGTGCTTCCTATCCTTCTTGATCCTCAGAGCTATAAGAGAGCAATAGGAGAGGTCAGTACCTGTGTGTGTGTGTGTGTGTGTGTGTGTGTGTGTGTGTGTGTGTGTGTGTGTGTGTGTGTGTGTGTGTGTGTGTGCGTTGTGAAGTGTCTTGCATACCAGCTTCTCATTTTGCTGTGCAGCAAAAAAAAACAAAAAAACATACAAATATCTATGTGCACAATTTTCCACTTGGACCAAATGCAGTCCAGGAGCCAAGTCATGCTTGGTGTTGGATATTTGTTTCTGCACCAGAAATATAAAAGTCTGTCTTACCCAAAATTTCCATTACTTATTAGTATGTCTGCTTGTTGACGCTAACATGACATGGCAGGGGCTCTTTTTTTTCTTATTTTGAGAATCATGCATAATGATTGTGTATCAGTGTGATTTGGTTAATAATGCAGTTCTCTGCACATGTCAGGACCACGGGCTGTACTCGAAGGAGCGTGTGGAGGAGCAGCCTCGCCCTCCGGTGAAGGCCAACGACTACTCGTCTTCCTCAGAGAGCAGCGAGAGTAGCGAGGAGAGTGAGAGCGGGGAGGGACAGGAAGAGGAGAGTCCCTCGGACCGGTACGTCAGGAAAAGGGGTTTTGTTTTTTTAATTTTCCTTTGACCTTATTGACAGCCGGCGTTATGTTAAAATCACAAAAATGTCAACGCTTCACAATCACCAAGAATCACGTGGCAGAAAGGATCATTCATTTGTCTCTCTTTGCTGTCAGCCCGCGAGACCCGGACTCGGACTCTGTGAACACCATGGTGGTCCATGAGGAAGAGGAAGGTGAAGGAGGAGATGAAGAACGGGCTGGAGGTTATGGTGATCAGACCATGCTCGTTCAGAGGGTAAGATACTTCTGTCGGTGTGTGTTGGAACTGATTTTATTTTACCCAATCGGACAATTGCTCTAGCGTGTGTGTGTGTGTGTGTGTGTGTGTGTGTGTGTGTGTGTGTGTGTGTGTGTGTGTGTGTGTGTGTGTGTGTGTTTTCAGACTCCAGAGAAGCGTAACCATAACGGATACACCAACCTGCCCGACGTGGTTCAGCCCTCCCACTCCCCCACCGACTCCGCCTCCCACTCCTCTCCTGGCAAAGACTCCACCTATGACGTGAGACGTCGTTTCCCTTGAAATTTATGTCTATAATATAAACGCTACTGCGTAGCTAAAGAACACGAGATCTGTCTCAGATAACAAAAAAGGAAACCCATCCACATTTGTTCAGCTCATATCGTGCACTTGTATTGATTTCAGTATCAGTCCAGAGGTTTGGTCAAGGCTTCTGGGAAATCCTCCTTCACCACTTTTGTGGATCTCGGCATGTACCAGCCATCAGGTGGAACGGGGGAGCCCATCTCCGTGGGAGGTTTGTTACTGTGACATGACAGATTACTGAAAGCAGGCCAGAGCACAAGCACGGTGCAGTCAGCTAGTTAAAGTAAAATAAATGAAAGAATGAAACACTTTCTACTTTGACTCATCAAACTTCATCGTGTTAAAATAACTGTAAAGTCAAGCACATAATTCTCAATATACCGCTGATGGTGTGCGCTATAGACAAATCGTTTGAATCTTCGCACCTTTATCAATTAAAAAAAGAGCTAATTTAGATTTTAAAAAAAGATATAGGTTAAAATCAGACTGACATTACTTGTGTGTGTGTGTGTGTGTGTGTGTGTGTAGGTCTAGGTTCTCGGTTTGAGCAACTGAAGTTGGAGGTGCGAAAAGGCTCCATGGTCAACGTGAACCCAACAAACACTCGCCCTGTCAGTGACACCCCCGAAATCCGCAAATACAAGAAGAGGTTTAACTCGGAGATCCTCTGTGCTGCACTTTGGGGTATGACTTTTGTGTGTGATGCTAACTTGATGCCACAAATCAGTATGATTAGTCCGTGCATATGTAACCGTGTGTGTTGCACACAGGCGTAAACCTGCTAGTTGGAACCGAGAACGGACTAAAGCTGTTGGACCGCAGCGGGCAAGGCAAAGTTTATCCGCTCATCAATTCCCGCAGGTTCCAGCAGATGGACGTGCTCGAGGGACTTAACCTGCTCATCACCATATCAGGTTTTTATACACAAGGGAAAAAGAATCTTCACACTAAATTAAGCCGGATGTGTCTCTTTAACCCAAACTCTCTCTGTTAGGCAAAAAGAACAAGGTGCGGGTGTATTATCTGGCCTGGCTGAGGAACAAGATCCTTCATAACGACCCTGAGGTGGAGAAGAAGCAGGGCTGGACCACTGTAGGGGAAATGGAGGGCTGTGTGCACTACAAAGTGGGTAAGTACACGTCATAGTGAGTGTACAAGAGAACATACGGTCTGGTGTCTGTCTTTATTTCATGTAACAACATGCAGTGAGGTTTTGCTTCAGTCCGACTCATTTAGCAGACACGCTGTATTTCAGACAGAATTCTTAACACCGTCCTGTTTTTTTTCCGGTCCCGTGCGCGATCCGCTCAGTGAAGTACGAGAGGATTAAATTCTTGGTAATCGCTCTGAAGAATGCGGTGGAGGTGTACGCCTGGGCCCCCAAACCCTACCACAAATTCATGGCCTTTAAGGTAATGACACACATTCCACGCTTCATGCTTGTCCAGTTTAATCAGTGATCTTTACTCCACGGCTAATACGCTCCTCTGCCTCTCTGTAGTCGTTTACCGACCTGCCTCACAGACCTCAGCTTGTTGACCTGACTGTAGAAGAAGGGCAGAGGTTAAAGGTTATCTACGGTTCCAGCGCCGGCTTCCACGCCATCGACGTCGATTCCGGAAACAATTACGACATCTACATTCCTGTCCACGTAAGTCAGCGGCTCTGTTTTCAGACGGACAGACATTAAACTCGTTTGAGCGCAGCGTGAGTCGTGCACTCTGGCGCCACCTGGTGGTTAAGAGCTCTGATAGTAAAAGGCACTTTTTGTATATAGTGAGAGGAATTTCTCAACAAAATGTCTTGTAGGAAAAAGATCAAAGGGATGAGAGCGACGCATCGTGTGGCGCTCTTACCTGCGTATTCTCCTATAACAGAACCTCTGTGTTTTATTCGGTTTTATACTCACTGACCGTAAACACATTATTATAAAGCACTGTCACTTCACAGACAGCAAGCAACATGAAGACAAATATTTTTAATATTGTGTGTGTGTGTAGATCCAGTCTCAGGTGACTCCACATGCCATCGTCTTCCTGCCTAGCTCTGATGGAATGGAGATGCTGCTGTGTTACGAGGATGAAGGAGTGTACGTCAACACCTACGGCCGCATCATTAAAGACGTGGTGCTGCAGTGGGGAGAGATGCCCACCTCTGTCGGTATGACACACACACACTTGTAGCTCACAACACTATCCGTATGTAAACCACAGTTTGTCATGTTGCTCTAGGACAAATGTGCATAATTAAAAGGAAAGCAATGAGAAAAAAAAATAGTGCCAAGATTATAGTGCAGTATATAACAGATATAACCTTCTCTCTCTTCCTCTCTCCCTCTTCCTCTCCCTCCCTGTTTTCACTCTCGGTCTGTTTGCTCTGTGTCTGTAGCTCATATTTGTTCTAATCAGATCATGGGCTGGGGCGAGAAGGCTATAGAGATCCGCTCAGTGGAGACCGGTCACCTGGACGGGGTGTTCATGCACAAGAGAGCTCAGAGACTCAAGTTTCTGTGCGAGAGGAACGACAAGGTCTGAGCTGCATGAGGAGCTTTCACGTGATGTTGATGGCACAAGATTTAATTTAATGAAAACAAACCTAACAAATCTAAAGGAACGCTCTCTCTCTCTCTCTCTCTCTCTCTCTCTCTCTCTCCCGCTCTCTCAGGTGTTCTTTGCGTCGGTGAAGTCTGGAGGAAGCAGTCAGGTCTACTTCATGACCCTCAACAGAAACTGCATAATGAACTGGTGATAGAGCAGCCGTGTGATCAGCGTTCCCTCCACACTCTCTCTTTCTCTGTCTCTCTCTCTGTCTCTCTTTCTCTCTCTCTCTCTCTCTCTCACACACACACTTTCTCTCTCTCTCACACACACACATACACACACAATGTAAATAGATACAAGGCCCACATGCTTTCACTTCCTCACATGCACTCCCAGAAACACACACATACACACTCATACTCCAGACTGTCATGGTTCTCTTAACAATGTATCTGTTGTAAAACATTTTGGGGATTGTGTGTGTGTGTGTGTGTTGGTGTGTGTGTGTGTGTTATGACGCGTGCGGATGCCAAATTGCTTAACTTTCTTTCAACACCAGAACAAAATATTCATTCTTTTTATTGGCTTTTGTTAGCTTGCCAGATTACAGTGAGTTTGCCTTTTTTTTTTTTTTCTCCCCGACTAAATTTCATTTCATTTCATTTCTACATTCCAACTTTACCACCACTAAAAAGAAGAGATGAAGAAACAACGGCGGCGGCGTATAAAGCCTTGGACATTTTGCTGGTGGCCGTCGCCGCCCCCTGCTGCTCTCGGGTGGTACTGCAGCATCTGTAATTTTCCATTCTCACACTGTACTGTAATTCAGTAGCCTAGTCGTTTAATCTAACGGATTTAAACTATCTGTGATTTTATCATTTATGTTCAAACTATAGCAGAACATTTAGTGGAGCTCTCACGATATCAGTTCTCCTATATTTTGAGCTCGTTTAACTTTTTCCCTTCGGCTCTGTAGACCGGAATTGGACCGAATTCTTTAATCATTCATAGTCGACGCTTTTAAGAATCTGGGTGATGCTTTTGGCTGGTGAAGCACCACAGAAGTGCGACCGATATTACAAGCACTCTCTCTGATTTAGCCATGGAGAATGCTCTCTCTCTCTCTCTCTCTTTTTTTTTTTTTTAAATCTTTCTTTTTTCTTTTCTTTCTCGTCTGAAGTTCCAGTATATCTCGGGCCGTTTGATATTCTCTGTATGTATAGGTATTTGGTATTATTCCTACTTTAATAATATCTCGCTGTTCTATTGCAATACGTGCTGTAATCGTGCTGTTCTCGTTTCAGATTTTCACGAGGGGAGTTCTCTTTAACCGGTCGGATTATTATGAGGTTAGGGAGAAGTAGTTCTTTCGTTTTTTTTTTTGTTTTTTTTTTTGTTTTTTTTGTTCTTTTTTTTGGCAGCAGAAATGCTTTCTCCGTTCGTGAGCCGGATTTAATAGAATAAACGGATTGAGAAGTTAAATCACGTCACCGTGCAGACGTATAGGAGGAAGTTGGAGCTTTTATCCCAGTCGTTTGACCCCTCGTTCAGGCAGGAGGAAAGGATTCGGACGTGTAAGGCTTCACTCCACTAAATAACCGATCTTAGCATGTCACGAGACGTCGGATTCGTTTCTGTTCCGCGCCGGAGGTCAGCGCTCTGAAGATCTGATCCCACTCACTCAGACATATTTTTCAGCCCGTATGTTTTCCCCACACACACAAAAATCGCACAAAGACCCCAGTGTGGTGTTTATTCTCCTACGTGTTTGTTAGGGCGCTCGCTTCCTATTGAGCATGAACAGACTTCCTATGTTTGATGCGCTCACTAATCCTGGATGCATTTCTGCTGCCAAACTCCCCGATGTGACGTCCAGCCTTATTCGAGGAAAAAAATTAATGGATCTTCGATGTGGAGTGTAATGGGATGAGCTGTGATTATCACAGACTTTTCAGGTGGAAAAAAATCCTACGATTGTTTCAGTTCTTTTTTTTTTTTTTTTTTTTTTTAACGTATAAGCCGTGACTTTGGCTTGGATTCGTGATCATGTGCGAGTGTGAGACTGTAGGATAACACACACACCCTGTGGTCCAAAGCAATAGCAGTGTGACTGGCGAGCGTGAGCAATACTAGCAGATCACCATGACGACGACGACTCTTTCCCCAGTTCACTTTTATTAGCATGACCTACTGTGGATCCAAAACCTTTTGTTTACAAATCTTTATAAAGCATCATGACAAATTTCCATTTCCGTAAATCTGGACATAGGTTCAGATCCCTGATGAGCAAACAAGAGGCGAATCCGTCATCTTCTGGGACCGGCGCAGGCCCGTCTTTATGATTCCCGAAATCTACAGCACCCTGAAGCAAGGCTTCTAAATATATCTTTTGTTTCTATTACAGAAAGCGTAGAACTAATCAGTAATCACTACCAGAAAGATGCCTATATATTTAAATAATAAAAAGGTTTAATAGCTAGACGAGAGATCGATGATTGTAACATATAAAAGCACTTTTATCTCACTTTATCTCATAGCTGAGAGACATCGTTAGTTTAATCATCGAAATCAGTCCTTCTGCGACTTTGCTTCTTTTCTTCTTTTCCCTTTCAGAAAGCTGCTCAGTGAAGACGCGTCTGTAACGACTTCCTGTCGCTGTCCTCGTGTTCGACACGTGAATCGACGTGTCACACGACGCGTCCCGGCCCAAACCTGCCCAAAATTCTGCCACAAGTTTAAGCGATTCCAAGATTTCCGATTATTGAAGTAGCCTCCAGCAGATTTGTGACGTTTTATAGGAGTTTCTGCAAATTATTTGTTTACGTGCTGTCGAAAGATATTAAAGCAGCAGGACGTTAGGAAGCAAACGTGACTCGGTTACGTTTATTGGGACGTTAACGAGATTCGATTCTTTTTCTTCTGAAAATCCACGTGGTCGTATCTCAATAGATGGCAACGCATGTAGACCCTTGTGCTTTTTAAAAAAAATTCCCCTTGTATAGAAATAAATGAATATCGATTTATTATTATTTTTTTTTTTTGGCTTTCTAACCTTTGGGTTATTGACGTTGCCCCAGTTTGAACTGCCATGTTTACCGTTCTCGCAGTGCCTTGGAGCCAGGTTGCGTGTGCGTGTGTGTGTGTGTGTGTGTGTGTGTGTCTTAGCAAAGGATGCTGTAAGAAGATTTTTGAGTTATCTGCCCCACCCCCATTCCCAAGGTTGCGTACATAGTTCAGGGAAGAAGTAGTAGTGCAATCAGAGATGTATCTCGTGTCAAGAAAGTGCACTTAATCTGACAATAAGTTCAGGCCCAAAAGCCATCGCATACAGAAAGCGACTTTCTCCAGCAGAATTAAAGCATCACACACACCTTGGGTGGGGGTGGAGGAGTTGGGTGGGGGGGCGGGTTAAGACGGATGAAACGAAATCACTTGACATTCAAAGAGAATGAAATTCCACACAAACAGCTTTGATTCTGAAATAGCTGCACTTTTTTCCCCCCTTTTTTACGTCACAGCAAAGTGATGGTTCTGCAGAGGCTCCACCGAGCAGCTGAGAAGAAATAAACACTGCTTTTGTTTCTCCTCCTTTTCTAATCCAAGCCCAATAATATTCCACTTAACTGACCGAAAAATAAACCTAGTTTTAGTTTCATCCTGTATAAGTGTGGAACCATGGAACCTCTCTCTCTCTCTCTCTCTCTCTCTCTCTCTCTCTCTCTGTGAGTGAGCTTTAAGTTCCCGACCCCTGGCTGTAGAGGTTTGGGTTGCCATGGTGAGGACTCACTTCCATGCTTCCCGATGTAGCGAATCCCTCGTCATCCCACACACAAGATCCAGTTTGAAGAAAAAGAGAGAGGGAAAAAAAAAAAAACTTCTTACCAAAACGTTAATCAGATAAATTCATATCGTCCTAATCGACGCTGAAATGTATTTTCAAATCATTTATATATATATATAGAAATATCCACAGTATATCTCCTAATCCGTCGTCGGACGAGTCCTACACGGTTTAAGATACTAACAGAGTTTATATAGAGACGTTTATCGGGTGCCTGTTTGAGATGGAATCCCAAATTTTAATATATGGTTCTAGCGTTATTTTTATTACACAGATATACGGACAGGCGCTAATGTACTGAATGTAACCTGAACTTGAAGCAATTTCTGTGCAGTTCTTTTACCGGCCCAATAACATGTTTGAAGCACAATGTATATTTCTGCTTTAGAATCCAGTTAGGGGATTAAGACTGATCTCTCTCTCTCTCTCTCTCTCTCTCTCTCTCTCTCTCTCTCTCTCTGTGTAGAAACGAGCGAGCGTGGGTGTGTGTATGTGTGAATAGGAGCTATTTTTACACCGAGTATGTGCTGTTCATGATGCTCTAAGAGAGAAAATGAGGAGGAGGAGGAGGATTAGAGCCAGGGAAAATAAAACAGTATGTTTCTTTCTTTTTCTTTCTTTTTTTTTTTTTTCTTATTCCTTTCTCAACACTAATAAGGACCAGTATGCATGAAATCAGAACGCAGCAGAACGCACACGTCATATCGGTGTGTGTGTATAAAGTCCAGCCCCATCTCCTCCTCTTCCTCGGCGTGAGACTCGGGATCAGAATTCCGGTTTTGCGTCGACGTGTCACACAAAGCAGCAGTTTCTGTGCTTAGATGTAATTAGAAATAATAATCGATTATTTGTATTTTGACGGAGACCGCCCCCCCTCTCCCCTCTAACTCCATGGTATGGAGCGTCACCGTGACGTCATACGGAGTCCCCGCGGGGACGTCGAGCCGACGTAGCGTCTCGGCCGTAGGATTTCTACAGTCCTGCTTTCTGATCAGTTCCTCCGTAATGTCGGTCTCAGGCTCGATTCCAGATGCGTTCTGGAGCGCAGTCAGGTCCGGCATTCCTCTCACCGATCCGTACAGTAACATTAAAGAAATGACACAAATCTCTTCTCCAGAACCAAATAAAGGCTTCCACAGACCGACCGAGTCCTCTGTTCTTTTTACCGCGAAGCGATCACGATTTTATCAGGAACCTTTTAGCCGTCGGCGCGAGTCGTACGATGCACATGAACCCGGTCCTGTTTCAGGTAGCATGTCATGAGATGAGAGTGTGTGTGGAGTTATTTTGTTTATTTGGGGGGGTGGGGGGGGGGTGTAAATGTAACACTCTTATTTAAGGCCTTTACTTGCTGTTTTTCGGGCACATCGGTCTTCTTTACATGCTTTTAGCTCTATGCTTACTACAAATCTCACTTTATGATCCTCTAGTAATAGTGACATCAAATCTTTGGATGATTTCTTGTTTTGTTTTTGTTTGTTTTTTTTGGCACGTATTTGGTCGATTCCGATTGTGTAACCAGGAGAGGTCAAAGGTCGATAGAAAGTCTTTAAAGGTGATATCCTCTGTGATGGGTTAATAATTATTTCTCTCTTTTGTTTTGGGTTTTTTGTTTTTTCATTACATTTCTATCCTACAAGTTTTAGTTTAAATAATAATAATAATAAAGTAGATATTTGACAAACATCATTTGTGTGCGTGTTTACGTTTGAGAGCAAATCTGAGATTTTAACGAGCTGATGATGGTTTTCAGTTTTTTTCAGTGTTCGGGATGAAATCATACATCTGTAATGTCTTAAATGCAGAATTGTTTGGAAATAAAGTACAAAAAAAAAATCTTTCGGTTTAAAAAAAAACGTGTGGTTCTTTTTTTCTGTCTTTTTTTTTTTTTTTAAGAACAGAATCCAGTTTCACTTCCTCACTTAGTTTTTATTTATTTTCCTTACAGTGTTATCTGAGGCACGCAGGGAAAACATGAAGAAAATAAGCATAGAAAATCAGAATATAAACAAAAACAAAACAAACAAATAAAAAACATCAAAACAACAAAAAGAAATCGGATATTCACTCGTACCGGATGTCACAGGTGTCTGTTTTAAAATGAAGTGCGAAACGTCAGTCGTCTAATACGGTTTGGCGTGATGGACGATCACGTTCGTACTGTACCACATGCTTCTAGTACGTCACAACACCTGCGTTACACCAGGCATGTGTTCATATCATAACCGCCAAACCCTCCAACACCAATCACAATAATATTGCAATATTTTACCAAAAATGAAAAAACAAAGAAAAAACATCTCTGTACCGTTTTTTTTTTTCTTTCTGGGTAACATTTTAACCCGGCGCATTTTTTTGGGGGGTCCAAGCACCACAAACACACGGTTTCTCAATCGAGTTGGACCGTCGCATGCCGTGTTGCATCTCTGAGCTCGCTAGGAAGAAGGTTTCTAATGATGACCTGCTCGTTGAGAGGAAAAAAAAAAAACTAAAACAAGTCGGATAATTCACAAGCATGCACACGTTTAATGTCCGAGCGGGAAAACGTCGCGTTCTCGTTAACCCTGTTAACCGAAGCTCATGGTGCTTGGACCCCTTTGATCGCTGCCACATGCAGCTAAAATTCTAGTGTTTGCAAAAAAAACCAAAACTAATAATAATAATAAATTAAAAAGAAATAAATAAATAAAATAACATTTAAAAAAAAGTAAAAGTTGTTTACTTTGTATAAAGTTGACAGAACTGCTAACGGCTAAGATCGCCTGGCTGTTACGTGGGTTTCGTTATCTAACTAGTCAAATGTAACCTTTCAGCTTCCCAAAGTTACACTGGGGTATAGAATTATCAGCCATCAGGTCCTAAAGATCGTCTCTTGTCTTCTCAGAGCCCAAGACTAGCTGTGTGCGTGTGTGTGTGTGTGCGTGTGTGCGTGCGTGCATGTGTGTGTGTGTTTTCAAATGAACATAAATACACTCATATGTTTGGATTCACAATTGAACAAACCTCCTTCCCCTTTTCTCTGCGACTGTGTATCTGAGTCACGCAACACTTTGAGTGGATGTTTTTTTACATTGTGTTGAAGTCCTGTGTGTGTGTGTGTGTGTGTGTGTGTGTGTGTGTGTGTGTGTGTGTGTGTGTGTGTGAGAGAGAGAGAAAAAGAAAGAACATTCTTGTTTAGCTTCAGTGGGTCAATCCTGTGACCTGCATCCACAGATTCAGGTGTAGTTATGTGTACAAATCAATTACCATAATAAACAACTCAAGATACCTAGTTGGCGTAATATATTATGTACAATATGTGTGCGTGCGTGTGTGTCTGTGTGTGTGTGTGTGTGTGTGTGTGTGAGGGAGAGAGAGAGTTATATACAGTAAAACAGGCATACAGTGTGTGGTAATGAGAGATTGATGTCAGTTCCAGATCTTCAGGAAGCTGTCCCAGGAGCCGGTGCACACGGCCATGCCGTCGTCAGTCACGCCGAGACAGCTCACACGATTGTCATGGCCGGCCAGGACTCCTGTCAGGGAACAACAAACAGGTCATAATGTGTGTGTGTGTGTGTGTGTGTGTGTGTGTGTGTGTGTGTGTGTGTGTGTGTGTGTGTGTGTAGAGTGACAACTTGACATGACTGTAGACCGAATTCTGATGGCTTCTTATATACACAAAATATTTATTCGTTCCCTCCGAAGTTTCAGCTTTTTTTGCGTTTGCAGAAACGAAACGCCACAATTCTTGGCAAAACTTGATATTTTTTTAAAAAAGAAATAAATATTCTGCAGGTTTGACCCGAGATGACATCACGATGTACGAGAGAGCTTTCTTCGATTCACGCGAGTTCAGAGCCCATAGAAAGTCCTTACGGACCGTATGAGTCTTCGCAGTTAGGAGTTTAAAAGAAGAATCCCGCGCTTGCCGTTTTAAAAACTTCTGGATTTTGAGATGTTTTTAGCAAAAAAAATATATATATATAAATAAAAATGAAAAAAAAAACTGAAAGGAATGAAAAAATGTAGGAAATTTTGCAAAACAAATTGAAAATAAATGGGGGGGGGTAAAATTATGCATTTTTGGCTGCAACAATAACAAAAAAAAAATAAAAACAAAATTACTAATAATATTTGTTCAGAAAGCAAATGTAATAGTCACATTTTTTTTTATGTCTTACATCACTGTGTGCTTCTAAAAGCATTATTTTATTAATCCGTCAATTTGGGGAATTAAAACTAATGATCGAATCCCTTCGAGATGACGCTGGCTTCGTTCAGCGGGGATCGCAAATAGACGTCAATTCACGATATAAAACATTCCGAAGCGCTTGATCGAGTGTTATTTTATAAGGTTTTATGAGGTTGTACCTGCACGGTCTCCTTTCATGGCATCCCAGATGTTGCAGTTGAAGTCATCGTAGCCGGCGAGCAGCAGCCGCCCTGAGCGCGAGAACGCCACCGACGTGATGCCGCAGATGATGTTGTCATGCGAGTAAAGGCTGAGCTCCTGATCCGCTCGCAGGTCAAACAGGCGGCACGTGGCGTCGTCTGAGCCCGTAGCGAACGCGCTGCCGCTGGGGAAGAACTGAAGAAGGGTGGAAATGTTTGACGTTACGGCGGCATGAAGTTCAATCGGCCGGTAGGTCGTGTAGGGATGGTGTTCATACTCACACACACGGCGTTGATGTCGGACTCGTGGCCTGTAAACGTCTGCCTGCACATGCTGTCCCTGACGTCCCACAGTTTAATGGAGGCGTCGCACGCGCCGGAAATGAACGTGCGCGAATCCGGAGACAGAGACAAACTCATCACGTCGCCGCTGTGGCCTGAGAACAGTGTAGTCTGCTGACCTGTCTCGATGTCCCACAGAGCACTGACACACACACACACACACACACACACACACACACACACACACACACACACACACACATACAAGACTTCAGTACAATTCAGTACAATTCTGTGATTTCACAGAAATGCACACAAAACCAGTCAAACTTTTAAAACATGTTCAAATCTGCCGCAGGTTTTCTACAGATCTGTTCGGAGACTCGTCGAGTGACATCACCACAACACTCCTACTGTCACAGAAAGTCGTCACATAAATGTCTTCGCTGGTGGGAGTTTAAAAGAATCCTGTTTTTGCTAATTCCACCAATTTTTTCAGTTTTTTACACAAGCAAATTATAAATATAAATATAAACAAAAGCTGCAAAATCAAGAATTTTTGACCCAGAAACACAAACAAATCCGTCTAATTCCCCAAATGAAGACCTGTAGTGATCATGTGTCACATCATGATCGTCACTATTCCCTCCTCGCTCTGAGGTCGTGCTAATTCCCACCCAGGACCCGAGCAGGAAAGCTTTGTCTAAGCGAATCTTCTCTTTACAAACTACTGAGTAGTAAAGCGCTATCTGCCCTCTTCCACATACACGAGCACACAAAAGTCCGTATGACTTTCGCACGCGTGTAGCCAGAGACTCCCATCTCGTACGTTTCTAGAAAGTCCTTATTTTAAACAGAGCTTATTTGCTTATTTGCTTATTTGAGGTAAAAATAAACTGAATACCAGGTGGTGTCTCCTGAACTCGTGATGATCTGATTGTCATCGATGAAGCGACAGCAGGAAAGGTAACCTGGGGACGAAGCAGAAGCAGGAAGTGCACAGCGTGACACACTGACGCTAGATGTCTGAGTCTCGGGAATATTTGCATGTAAATAAATAAAACAAGCCTCAGCTGTTAATATCCTGTCCATGATGTATCTAGAAAGCTGATTTTTAAAATCCTGGGTCACTGGCATGACAGCCATTTAATGGTGTTTAATATCCATTGTGCATGTGTGTGTGTGTGTGTGTGTGTGTGTGTGTGTGTGTGTACCCGTGTGTCCAGGGAGCTCTCGGCTGACTCGCACGTTTCCCTCGCGGGTCTTCAGGCTGTAGATGGAGCAGATGTTGTCCAGACCGCCGCAGGCTACGAAGTTTCCAGACGGTGCATAAGCACACGTCATCACCCATGAGGAACGCAGCGGGATGGCGTGGATCTGTCCAATCAGAGCGCTTTTAGATTAGATCATAAACACTCCCCACTACACAAACATCCATCATCAGACCTCCAAAGGTTCCAGTGTGTGCAGTGTGTAACAGTGCAGCCAGATTATATCTGCTCTGGTACCTTGTTCGTGGTGTAACTGTCCCAGACGATGAGTTTGCCATCTTGTGAAGCACTGACCAGGAGCCTGACCGGGAAAGTCACGAGGCGGGAAAAGAAAACAATAACGCGGTGATTAGAAATAGCATCCTCTAGTGGACGAAGGCAAAATTTACAACCCTGACGACAAATCGTCTTCGTCTCATCAGTACACAACAGGGTGAAATATCAGAGCTGAGGGATCTTTAGGGAAATAAATCCATAATAAAGCCTGAAGATTATAATACAGATTGTACCTGGAGTCGGTGCCCCAGTGCATGGCGTAGATTTTGGCTAAATGACCTCTGAGGGTGCGCCGTGTCCGCATCTGAATCCTACCCACTGGGTCCAGTCCCGCTGTTATCTACACACACACACACACACACACACACACACACACACACACACACACATTATAAATAACTAACTCTGGACAAAAGGTATTGATTATTTTCTATAACAGTGAAACTGTCAGGTTTCTTCTTATTATTATTCATTCATTCATTCATTTTCTACCGCTTATCCGAACTCTCGGGTGACGGGGAGCCTGTGCCCATCTCAGGCGTCATTGGGCATCAAGGCAGGATACACCCTGGACGGAGTGCCAGCCCATCACAGGGCACACACACACACTCTCATTCGCTCACTCACTCACACACTCACACACTACGGACAATTTCCCAGAGATGCCAATCAACCTACCATGCATGTCTTTGGACTGGGGGAGGAAACCGGAGTACCCGGAGGAAACCCCCGAGGCATGGGGAGAACATGCAAACTCCACACTCACAAGGAGGAGGCGGGAATCGAACCCCGACCCTGGAGGTGTGAGGCAAACATGCTAACCACTAAGCCACCGTGCCTCCTCTTTTTCTTCTTCTTCTTCTTCTTCTTCTTCTTATTATTATTATTGTTATTATTATTATTATTATTATATTATAAATGTGCACATTCTTGTATGTTAGCGTTACTATAGTAACAATGTACACATCGACTTGTATAAGAGACACCACATAAATGAGTTTATTTTAAAAAATGAAGTCATTGTTAATATGAAGTTCACATTAAGAGATGTTTTCAGATGGAGTCTCCAAGTATCTGCTGATTTCCACCAGGGGAAAGTTTTCAGCGTGAAGCGCGGGTTTTATTGTTCACTAACAAGGCAAGCTGCGTATTCTGGCCTTATTAATGACAATAAGACTGATGAGGGAACGAAAGTTTGTATTTCTGTGCTTTACCTGAGTAAGTGTCGAGTCTCCACATGCTTTCCTCGCATCCTGTAAGAAAAAAATTTAAAAAACAGATTTAGATTTTGGATTCAATCAAGTCAAAAAATAATAAATAAATAATCGAGCAAACCATCAAAATCCTGTTACACTGAACTACGAGTTCTAACACCGTAATGACGTAATGTTCGGAGCGCTCGGTGGTTCTGAAGGTTCTCTTACTCGTATCTGGTTCTTCAGCTGCTCAGCCTCCTGTCGGAGCTGCTCCAGCTCACTCATCTTGAAATGACCTTTGTCCTTTATCCTCCCTCACACTCTCTCTCTCTCTCTCTCTCTCTCTTTCTCGCTTTCTCTCTCTCCACCTGTGAAGTCAAAAGAAAAAAGAAAGTAAAAAAACAACAAGTAAACCGAATGTAATTTACTAATCGGACAACATACGGTATGAGACCTTTAATCTGATTGTGAGATCTGAATGAAAAACAGAATAAAGATCAGAAGTTCGATACGAACAGAATCGCGCAGGAACGAAATGGAAAAGTATATAATATATGTATCTGTATATAAAAATTATAGCATATCATTTATACAGTCTGAAAAATACAATTTGAAAATGATGCACAAAAGTCTTGCCTATGCTTGATTATACACCATCATACAGTACGTCCTTTAGTTTGTGTACGCTCGCGCTGCCATAATATAATATTGTAATTATTACACATTATATAATTATATATATATATATTAAACATCACTTCCTTCCTGATCTTGCTTCACTACTCAGTCTTTAAAAACCACGAGCTATTTGAAACCAAAACCAACACATTTCCTTTCCACACCTCCTATTAGCATGATATTAACGCTGTATTACACGTTTATTACTTACAATTCTACTCTTCCTACGTGTAAAATCAGCTCTAATCAAAGGCTCTGATCTTTGAGCCGTTCGTACCGAGCGTCAATTTGGATTGTTGCAGCCACAGAATATCATCAGGGATTTCCTAAAAGCTTCCTAAATGTCTAATCTAATGCATTCCTCTTGTTAATATTTAATATTTTATGCGGAGACTCTGGCGCTATTGGCTTTAAAGTGCAATTTGTGTGTCTGGAGCGAGAAGACGCGGCGACGGCCACTTTAATCTGCCCTAATGGATAAAAGCGTAATCCGACAGCTCCAGAGGCCACTTACGAGAGCAGAAAGAGATTAACGTTACTGCAAAACGGCACGGCAGATTAAAAAAATAATAAAAAGTATGTCGTGTGATTGGATCGGCGTTAATGAATTTTACAGCATGTTCGTGTCATTTTGCGGTGATTCCGGAGACACTTGAAAAAAAAACAAAAACATCTCAGCGCTGTAATATACACAGATTTTTAAGTAACTTAGCTTTACTGTTAAATGATGAGAAACGACGCAAAATATTTGCTTAGAAGAAACTTAGAAGGTGGTTTAAGTTCTTACCCTTCAGTAGTTTATCAAAACGTAGGTCGAAGTACCGCCGTCTAAAAATGGACGTGTAGGAGCATTTCTGTTGTTGTTTTTGTTGCTGCGTCAACCTTTTATTACAACGCTAACATTTCCATTGTTAATATTTAACCTATCGTGCTTGTCGCTGTCGATGCGTTGTGAGGTTGTTTAGTCGCTAACGATATCTGAAAGTAATCAAACATCTCTCGGAACCGGTGGTTTTAATATTCCGAGTATCTTGCCCGAGGACACTGAACTTGGATCAGCTCGTTGCTTTTCGTTGTAGTCAAATTCACCCAAACCTCTGACCAACCAGCGACCGCTGGATTTACATATTTCCCGTTAAAAAGAGTCGCACAGTCTGAGAGCTTTGCATGCAGAACAAGTGAAGGTTTGAACACTAGCATAACAGATTAGAAACTCGCCCAGGACTTTTACATAAACAAAATTGTCACGCAGGAGTTGGATGACTTTATAGCACGACGCCAACACAGTCCGGATCCAGAGCTTCTACAGAGATACGAGGTGTTTTGTTTTTCTAGTGAAGAATCAAATTTAAAGCCAATCAAGATCAAGGTCTTTGATCTCATCTCATGATCTGGAGATGTCTTTGTTACACACACACAAAAAAAAATAAAATAAATAAAAATAAGAAAAAAGCAGCCTCAGCTCCATCACATGACACAGAGATGGTTAAGACTAATGAAATACAGTAGTTGGCTGAAGCTGCTGTTATTTTTCCTCCTCTACTCAATTCCTCTTTTGACCAACAGCGTAGCAAATATTATGAAATGTAATTTAGTTCTTCATCTCCATAAACCCACAAAAAGAAGCCGAGCACGTGATATAATGCATCGTGAAGATGGTTTCTCTGTAACTCTGTGTTTGTTCCATTAGACAGATTGATAGGTGACATAACTAATGGCACCCGGAAAAGCTTCCGTAATGGAACCCAAGCTGTTGGGGTCCAAATTGTAGGGTAGAATTTGAAGCACGGATCGTCCGGCTTTAACGAGCGATACGGCATAATGGTGGAGCAAATGGACATCGTATGGGACATCTCTCAACGTGTCACGTACAAACTCCTCAGACAAACGCATCACATAACCATTAATCACTTAAAAAACAAGGTGTGCCCAAGCTACTCCTTTCCGAATGGGACGACTTTGAGAAGCAGCAATCTTCGTTCTGTAGGCGTGGCAACGGTCATGAAAGTTTAATGGCGCCACCTGTAGTACCGGCAGAACTTGGGACATGCAACACAGAACCACAGACAGTATTCAAGCTTGTGAAGGTGGTGTTGTCTTTGTGTTTATATATTTATTATATATTTATTATATTTCCTTAATGCATTCGATTCGATACCTCGTGTATGATTACCTCATCTACTTCATGTTAAATTAAATAATCTGATTACACTCTTGTGGAAATCTCGCCTAAATAGGAAGGATTATTGCACAATTACGAATGCGGGACAGTTAAGATATTAGTCGTTAAATGATGTAACAAGGAACCAAACATCTGTGCAAAAGAACTTGTTTAAACATCTGGACACGCCACTGCATCCCTTAAGGACTTGACTACACAGGTCAATGATGTAACCTTCAAACACACACCTCTGTGCATCGGTTACAGCGAGACGTGATGATCGGATGCTAAAACGGGATATATTGAGTGACCGGTGTTGAACAGATTTAGGAGCGTGTGTGATGTGTGTGTGATGTGGAGGCCTGTCGCATGAGGATGCAGGAGAACAAGCTGTTATGGGAATGACAAAGCTTTATCTAAATCTAGCTCCACATTCATTGTGTCCACTTCATGCAAGGTGATATTTAATGGAAACAGCTGAATATTACAGCAAAAATAAATATATACTGTATATATACTGCATATATTTCTATATGTCTATATATCTACTCCAGATGGTCCCTTTGCATCCAGTTATTTCGAGGCCCATTGACTGCATGCGTTATACATTCTACATTCTACATTCTACAATACCTGTTCGTTAAGCTTGTCGGCCTCAGCACAGGAAGACTGCAGAGCTGACAGCTTGAGGAAGGGGTTGAGTCCGATCTCTTCTTCCGAGATAGATAATCAGAGCCGAACGCACATGATGGCCGTGAATCAGGCCTTTAAAAACGCAGCAGAAAAAATCACTGCATTTCTCTAAACGGACCTGAAGATCACAAACCCGGGATTGTGTCCGCTTCGGTCTGTACTAAAGCTTGGGCTTGTTCCTTAGGAGAGAGAAGGAAAAAAAAAGATAAAAAAAATAAAAAATAATAATAACAATAAATAAAATAAAAAAGGCTTTTTCTAGGAAAAACAAAACGACGCAAGAAATCCGAAATCACGCTTTAAATAAAACGCTCGTTTTCTGTTTTTTTCCTTCCTTCCTTCCTTCCTTCCTTCCTTCCTCTGCTGTTTTCTCTCTCTCTCTCTCTCTCTCTCTCTCTCTCTCTCTCTCTCTCTCTCTACTTGATTCGTTGCACGAAATGAATTATTCAGATCAAACCTCAAGATGCTGTGCACGCGAATGTAAACAAAAAATAAATATTATTATTAATAATAATAGTCAAAAATTTAAAAAATTAAAAATAAATAATAAATCTCTTGGCTATCTCGCCGGTGTAGCGCACAAGACACCCATAAGTCCTCCAGTGTCAGACACCAAACCAAGCAGCCGGACAGATTTATTCTTCAGGAATAAACGACCTTATTATATCGCGAACCGAGATATAAAAAAAAATATATATATATATATATTTATAAGAACGAGATAAACGAGATAAATAGCACGCGCGCGCGCCGCTATGATTCCCTGTAGCTTGTAGGATAAAAGCTCATATCCTACAGCGTCTCATATGTGAGATTCGACCACACCCATTTTATACAGACCGTACCATCACAACGCCCCCTCTTTTAAAAGGGAGAAGGAGCTTTTAGAGACACCGAAACTCCCAGCTATAGACATCTGTACTCATTAATCCAGATGCGTTTACAGAAGAGAAGTAAACATGTCCTCATACATGGAAATATCCACAGACATTGTACACCCCGTGCTGGCAATATTAGCACTGTCCAGTTTTTTTTAAAAAAAAAAAAAAAACGCTTTGTGACTTTTCTGTATTTCCAAACCACATCTGAGAGCCATTTTTTTTTAATGATTCTACATTAAAAATAGACTAGTGTTGACTATCACAAATGCAACTCCCACAATGCAGTGCCACAGCTCTAGGGTCTCTGGTTTAATTCTGAACTTGGCTTTACTGTGTGTGGAGTTTAGCACGCTCTCTCCATGTCTTTGGTTTCCTCCCACGTCCAAAAAAAAAAAGTAAAAAATAAAAAAAAGTAGGTGGATTTGCTATGCTGAATTGCTCCTAGGTGAGAACCTGTATGTGAGTGTGTGTGTACTGAATGTGTATGTGTGTGTGTGTGTGTGCATGTGAATGTGTGCATGTGTGTGTATGTGAATGTGTGTGTGCTGAATGTGTGTGTGTGCGTGTGTGTGAATATGTGTGTGTGTGTGTGAATGTGTGTTTGCATGTGTGTGCATGTGTGTGTGTGGCATGGTCCCCTATGATCGACTAAATACCCGTATGGTAACAAAATAAACTTATATTCATGTCAACCAAGGAACTAGGTCATATATTACAAATGACACCTTTTCTTTAAACATAATTATTAGGCCCTGACCATTCGGGGCTCTTACCCACTTTTGTCACCCCGTATCAAAAAAATCTGATTTAGTCTGAATAACTTCACACTAGCATTAATTAAAAAAATTCTTCTCTTCTTGAGTGCCATTGAACTGTATGTTCCTCCTCTCAGGAGACCTGAGGCGCCACCCAAAGGACACTCACTCCTAATTACACCTGGTATAATTACCCTCACACACACACACACACACACACACACACACACACACACACACACACACACACACACACACACACACACACACACACACACACACACACACAGAGTGAGAGACACCGAGAGATGTAAGAACTCATATTACAGCATTAAATATATACATAGATATATAAATACATTACCTAATCTACTAATAGTACAGGGTTTGTGATCACCGCCCCTCCCCGCTTCACTGATGTGTTGGTACGTTCCACCTGCTCTGCTCTTCTTAAGGCTCCATTAGGGACTGTAGTAGCTGAGGATGGGTTGCCTAGCAACACCATTTGCAGTGGGCCCAAGCAAGTGGCCACACATACCTCCTCTATTACAGTATTTAAAAGAATGCAATGACACGAATTTAACTTTACACAATTTGCCACTTAACTCAGATGTAGTCCATCAGACAAAAGCATCTTTTGTGTCAAAGATTTGATTATTAAAATTTACACTGGACCATATGTCATGACAATCTGACCTGAAATGTCATGTTCATGTTAAAATCAGCATCAAAAGACATTCAGGTCCACAGTGATGTCTTTGAGGTTTGCTGATGGTAGTTCAGGGCCTAAAGGGACTATAATAGTCTATAATATAACAATCATGCTGTTAATGGAAAATATTCAAAGACAGGATGGTGTGATGCAACGTGAAGCCGAGTTACTGCAACACGTTTTATTGTCTTATTGCACAGCAATTAACAAGCGATTAAAACTGTTAATTGATCAGTTTATCCCCTCACAAAGGTTTTTTTTTCTCTCACTCTCTTGAAATATACGTTTATTCCACTCCCTTGGAAAAAAGATTTATCTCGCCTTGAGTCAATTCAGCATTTTGGTAGGATTCATTTGTTTCTCTACTTTTACTGGATTTGTGCTTGAAGTCATTAAATGCTTTAAAGCAACATTTCAACAATTTTATTCAGCTGTCTGACAGAGGTCTGTATTTTTATTTATTCATAGATAAACATTTGGATTTATCCATAATTCCCTCAATCTTGACTGGAGTCCAAATCCCAGCCCAATAGATACAACGCCAACAACATTAGTCTCATCAGATAATAGCACATATTTGATACAAAGTTTGGGTGATTTATGAGGCTTTTTTCTTTATGTCTTTATAAATTAGCTGTTCATTTCCCATTATGAAAGGGTGTCTATACTTATGCAACCTGGTTACATACGTACATACGTCCTATTCGACTCCTCAGTGAAGAGGAAGGTAAAAGATTATAACGAAAGTTAAATAAACAACCGAGGCCTGATAAAACACAGACTGTAATACCCTGTAGACTTGTAGTTACACGTAGTGACCGCTAGATGGCAGAATTCCACCAGCCTACAGCTGTATACTGTTGTTACTTCACAAAGTTGTCAAGGATCCATTCGAGTTTACTGACAACTAAAATATCAGAATAAAGAAAATATTATTTCATCACAGGCTATAAATTTGAAGGTGTGCAAAGAAGAAGAAGAAGGGGGAATATTTACATAACAAAACATTAATATCGAAAACGACATTGTGTCTACATTGTTTTTTTTACAATTATATTTTATTATTATTATTTATATATATAATTTATTTATATTACATGCAATCATTGTTTAACTTTCACATTTGTATTAGACAAACAATGACAAAGTGTAAAGAACAAAAACCCAGAGAGATTTTTTTTTTTTTTTATGTTTACAGCTCGATATCTTAAAATGAAGGATTTCCATATTGTGTATTTTTAAAACATTGTGTGTTTCAACATTGTGACAACAATTTTGGGGAAAAACTCATATTATTTTAGAGTCAAATGTCCACAAAACTTTTTAGCTATGATATGATATGGTATGTTTTCACAGTCAGTGTGAAAGGTTTGTGTTCTGTGAGATTTGTGTAAAAAAAAAAAAATCAGGAACAAGAAATAATGAATTACTCAAACCTCAAACAAACCAAAACTACAGACCCCACAACTACCGCGTGTGAATGACGTCATTCGCGTGCGACGCACGAACGCGTCACGACTAGCTGAGGCGCGTTAGCTTTGTTTACTAATGTCTTTGCGCGCTATAGACGTTTGAACACTAGGTTTTAGGAGTCTGTTTTGTATTTTTTTTACTTAAAGCGTTTTATGTACCGACGGAAATGATAGGAAACTTCTAGGATTTAAATTGTTTATTTTTCCGAGCTGGAAAGAGAATATTTGGGAAACTGTTAGCTTGTTAGCTAGTTAGCTGCTGGTTCTCTGTAAAGCTGTACCGAGGCTAAGGAGTCATGGCTTTAGATGGGATCAGCGTGTCGTTCCTGAAGTACGAGCTCGCCGCTACTATAGACCAGGCGGTGCGGTGCGCAGTGGACACGGTGTTAAAGGAAACAGCGCGGATTGTCGGCGCGAGACTGACTGAGGCGCGTGACGCCGCTGCAGAGTCCCGGCGAGAGAACCGGAGCCTGCGCGAGAGACTCGATGTGTCCGAGTGCGAGCTGAAGGCGGTGCGTTACTACATGACCGCTGCCGAGAAAAACATAAAGCAGTGCTTGTTGTTAAACCGAAACCAACCGCCATCCAGCAGCGCCGTCACCGAAGACCTCCAGTTTTCCTCGGAATCGACTCTGGAGAGGACGGAACTGTCTCAGAATCACCTTAAAACCTTTAGAAACACACCTGGAAGGAACCTCGGCGCTAAAACCTTGCCTAGTGTCGGCTTGTGTTTACCCACCGTGCAGTCTGATTGGCCCCGTAACGTTATAAACCGACGGAGGAGGCGTACGAATAGCGCGTGCTTCATAACCGACACGTCGAACCGACTCCCTGTGGAGTCTGACTCGGTTCAGGAGAGAACCGACGAGCCTACAGAAGAGCCTCAGTTTTACATCTCAGAGGAAGGAGTGATCGATAAGGGTGCGTAGTTCCAGGTGGTTCTAAACGACTCGGTTCTCTGTGGAGTCGGTTCATTAACACACCACCACCACCACCACCACGAGGTCTTCTAGCACAAGACTGTTTGTTTTTTCAAGGGTGTGACCCAAGGCATGTCTCATGACTATGTTTTCAGCATGATGTGAAAGCTAGATTGATCAGAGCAAAAAAGCACCGTAAACCCTAAATACACAAATCATTTTAATTCCGCTTTTAATCTGTGGGCCACATGAATGTGAGTCTGATGGGAAAAAAGAGAGATTTATGTGACAGAGTTGTGGCTCCATACACATGCAGAAAACACTGAAACGTGGCTCGGTGTTGATTTGACATTATATTACTGCTAGCTATAAATCTTCTTTAACGTCATCGCAGGTCTCGAGGGTGCAAACTTGTCTTGATTGATTGATTAGGTAAAATTTGCTTTATTGCCCGGAAAGATCCATTTGTACAAAACAATGAACCATAGTGTATATGGCAGATTTAAATATGACACACTTTTTAGTTAACGTACAGAGCAGGTTAGGGGAAAACTTGTGTGAATCTAATAACCGCTACAAAACCGTACACGTCAAATTGGAATAGATTTGTGTATGATTTTTCCCTTTGTGTTTTGCAGAGTATAAGACCCCTGCTGGTGCGGTGCAGGATTTCGGGAGAGTGCATCAGGAGGAACAAGACGCTACAGGATCGTCCGTGAAGGCCCCCGATGAGCCGTGCGACATGGGCAGGTTCGAGTTTGAGATGGGAGCACCAGCGGGTAACGTCAACGAGCTGAGCCTCATTCAGGTGATGGATGCTAACGAGGAGATCAAGCAAAACTCTGTGAAAGTCGAAGACGAAACTGATGTTCAGCCTTTAGATCCTCCGTCTTTAGCCGTGGCTTCCTCTTCCAGTTCAAACACGCAACCCCAGATCATCTCACCTCCCATGTCCGCTGGTGAATCGGAGGCGCCTCCGGGTTTGATGCCACCCGTCGAGGCGACCGACAAAGTACACCGCTGTAACGTCTGTGGCCGAGGCTTCCGGCGCTTCTACTGCCTGAAAACGCACCAGCGCATCCACACAGGCGAGCGACCGTACCCCTGCCGCTACTGCGAGAAGCGTTTCCGCCACTTGGACAGTCTGCACAAGCACCAGCGCATCCATACAGGCGAGCGACCATACCGCTGTGCTCAGTGTGGCTGCTGCTTTCGCGAACTGGGCCAGCTCAAAAAACACCGGCTCAAACACTCGCCCACTTCTGCCGCTCCGCCTGCTCACCCTGGGCTCTCTCTCCTCCCCGCTGCAGCCCCCTACACCTGGTCACACTTAAACTCTCAGTCTCTGGATCTGGTCTAAGTGTTCAAGCCTCCTGAGCTACACAAACTACACAAAAACTAGCTTATTATATGCCTGAGTTCAAAAGGTTTTAACTCTGCTGGAGCGAATAGTAGTAGCAACGAATAATCAATCTCATTTAAAGCTGTTGTATGTGTTGTATTGTAACTCAAACAAAGTCAGAAGTTTCTACATGTATGGTTTCAGCAGAAACATGGGAGAGGCCTAGAGAATACAGATTTTATAGCTTAAGGTAGCTTAAGATATATGCCGCAGAATTTCATCTGGTGCATGTTGCACCAACTTTCTGTGAGCCAACGGAAGTGGGCGGGGCTACAAACATTCTCTTTGATCCATAAAATATAACTTGATTATTATCACTTACTAATTATTACTAAGGCCTTAACATACGTATGTGCTGCTTGGTAAATGTCTGAAGAAGAATAGCCATTTTGTCCGCAGACGTGTTTTCGTATTTGTGGTAACATTCAGTTTCATCTCTCTGTCTTGTTCACCACGTTGGAACCTCTACAGACTTCTCGTCTGTGTGTCCGGTGTAGCCATGACCACATAACACAAGCATTCGCATGTTGCTTAACTAGAATGCCTGAACGCTAGTGCAAGAGATTCACATGCAGGCTGAAACGCGTCTTTTTCTGTTTTGTAGGATTTGTTTGGGTCACAACATTTTATTGTTTATTATTATTATTATTATTATTATTATTATTATTATTATTATTATTATTATTATTATTATTATTTGTCCAGGGGAAGCAACAGAAACTGGGAGCAAGACTGGAATGTAAGAACCTGTTTTTTTTAACAAATGTCACACAAGCATACAGACAAAATATAATGTATATAAACAAATAAAACAAGTTTACTGTGAGCAAAGACGTTAGAGATTGCATCGAACTGTATTTACGGATGTTTACCAGCTTTCTTTAGTACCTTCCTGTAGCAAAACCACACAAAACGGTTAACACGTTCAATTTATAGTTTCTAATAGCAACCGGTGATTCATAAAATATATTGATTGTAGCTGTAATGTCATTTGTGGTATGTTATTGCTTGAAATGCTAAAGATATTAAACTGATACTGATTGAACTTTGGTTGTATTGCAACTGTCGTAAAGAGGAACTGAGAGGGTTATTTTAACCGTCATACTGTCATACTTGGGAACCACAGATCCTGAAATACACTAAAGCAGAAAGAAGAAGTAAAAACTGTCAACTTTTCACACCTCAGGCTTTACACTTATCGTGTCGCATCAGGTGACGCAAAATGCCTACAAATGATGTTAAACGTTTCAATATTTATCCCCATAATTAACATTTTTAATAGCATCCTAGCTTTAAATTTTAACTGCTAAAAAAACACCATCAGCTCTCCTCAGAGATATAAGTAACCGCCCTGAGTGTCTGCTGTTACTTGGTGCTACTGCATCAAACAGCAGCTTTACATTCTGGCACATTCTGAGTGCAACATTTGCATTACTTCTATACTTTAATAACAATTATTATTTATTATTATTATCATTTTCGTCATTAATATGACATTCAACCTGGCTGGAAAATAATGACTGAGAAAAGACTAGCAGTGTCCCCACGTGCCATCAGTGTGACGCAGGAATAACACAAATTAATGCAACCAATTAGGATCAGAATCACTAAACACGTGACATGCATGACGTGATAAAAATATTGCAAAAAAAAGAATGCACTGTCTAATGCAGCATTATTAATAAGCATCATATTATATATATATATATATATATATATATATATATATATATATATATATATATATATATATATATATATATATATATATCGAGTTTGGTGTTTACCGCCACAAAAAAAAAAAAAAAAACAACACTTTCCCCTTTTGCAGTGTCACATGCATGGTCATGTGATCAATCCCAAACCAGTTAGGTCTCGTCCCAAACTGTATCCTACCACATATAATCTAATACAAATTAATAATAATAATAATAATAATAATAATAATAATAATAATAATAATAATAATAATAATAATAATACAGCCAGGAAAAATAATAGACATCACGTGCTAAATGAATCCTAGCTCACTAATTCTCATGTGAGGACGCGTTCATGGTTACCGGTCAAATAAATCACGTGCTGTAGGTGGCGTCCTTTTCTTTTTCTTTTTTTGTGTGTGCATATTATTTAGCACAGCAGCTAAGCGATTTGCACGGAGGCAGGAAGACAGGATTACAAACAGGGATGCTGTTATAACCGATAGCTACAGAGTCCATAGCTCTTTTCTTAGTGAGTGAAATGAGAGGAAGGTCAATAGATATCTGTTCATACTGAGTTTCTTTCTTCAGGGCTGTGACTTCTTCCTTGTTCCTTGTGAAGAACTGTTGTACAGGTAACTAACTAACTAACTAACTAACTAACTAACTAACTAACTAACTGTTTAACTACAACGTAATCGTTAGATGTTGTATAGTGACACGGTGCGTTCAAGATGCCCGGACGGTACTAAGTGTTTCTCAATATCTGTTCTGGGTCGTTATTTTGTTTCATCGTGGTTTTGAAAAAGCGGAAGTTGATGAAGTTTTGTGTTCATTGTGTTTCCTTGCTATTTATTTTTCGCCTTGTTCCATATGGTTTTCTACTTGAATCTCTCGACCAAACACGTCAGGGTCTAAAACATGGTTCATGTTTCAAATGATTGTGGAAAGACAAGTTAATTTGTTGCTAATTATCACATCAGTGACAGTTTAAACGCTCTTTATTTTAGAACGTTCTTTTTTCGATTATTTACGTAAACAAACTCTCTTTTTAAGTTCTCATGTTGTTCAGTTTTCAGAATTTTCACAGAAATATAAGTTATGTACAATGTTTTGATTTGCAACACCTTGTAGCTGATCATCTGTATTCTCTATGGAGAGAGAGAGAGAGAGAGACAGACAAGTCTACACACACACACACAGACTACACACACACACAGACTACACACACACACAGACTACACACACACACAGACTACACACACACAGACTACACACACACACAGACTACACACACAGACTACACACACACACAGACTACACACACACACAGACTACACACACACACAGACTACACACACACACACAGACTACACACACAGACTACACACACAGACTACACACACAGAATACACACACAGACTACACACACAGACTACACACACAGACACACACAGACTACAGACTACACACACAGACTACACACACAGACACACACAGACTACAGACTACACAGACAGACACACACACAGACTACACAGACAGACACACACACAGACTACACAGACAGACACACACAGACTACACAGACAGACACACACAGACTACACAGACACACACACACAGACTACACAGACAGACACACACACAGACTACACAGACAGACACACACAGACTACACAGACAGATACACAGGCAGACAGACAAGACTACCGAGACAGACACACCGAGACAGATCTGTCTACCCAAAAAGAGTTGTCTATATACAGAAGTAAAGACTATTTTTTCTTACACTGATCTTAAGTCTTTTGGTTTTCTCTTCCATGTCACATGCTCTCTTATTCACATGTGATGCAGTCCTGACATTTTCTCTTCATTTTGTCTCTTCAGCTGACAAAAGTTTATAATCTAATCTATAAAAACCGGTAAAATGAAAATATCATTTATGATCCATTTTATGGCTTTTACTGGTGGTACATGATTACGTTTCCTTTTATGGTAATGTTTAGTTGTTTTTTTTTTATTAGTTCAATAAAAATGTTACAGGGATTTTAAATGAGCTTTGAATAAACCGCACTGCAGTAAATTGTATTCAGTATAATGGACAACATTTTATCTGAACTAAGCGGATAAAATAAAAACCACGCTTTAAATCTCTAAACCATCGTTGATCGTTTCTTTAAGGATATGAATTTGGTTTTGATTTGATATATTCACAAAAACAGGAAGTCAGAAGTTTAACTTCCTGTATGTAGGTCATGGCGGGGGAACGGAGTCGTCTTCTGCCCCATGGAGCGTACAGTGTGTTGGGGGACAGTGTAGACTCCAGGAAGGAGTCCATGTCTGAGGACCAAGCCTCCAATTCCAATCCCCGTAAACTCAACACTTTCTTTGGGGTGATGGTGCCCACCATCCTGTCCATGTTCAGCATCGTCCTCTTCCTGAGGACAGGTCAGTGAATACGAGGTGGAGGGACATTGTGCCAATATTGTGTGTGTGTGTGTGTGTGTGTGTGTGTGTGTGTGTGTGTGTAAGTAACACATTTGTATGTGTATTGTAGGTTTTGTCATTGGCCATGCTGGTCTTCTCCAAGGACTGCTCATGTTGGTTGTGGCATATTTCATCATCTCCTTGACCATCCTGTCAATCTGTGCTATCTCTACCAATGGGGCGGTGCAAGGGGGCGGAGCTTACTGTATCTTTTATTAAAGTGTTGTTTGTATTAAAACAAACGAATTCATGTAAATCTTAAAGCCTGAACTAATGTCAGAGCCGGTGTTAGAAAATCGATCAACACCTTCAGACCAAACAGAATGAAGAATTCAAGCAGCATTATGGTCTATTTATAATAATAATAATAATAATAATAATAAAGGTGGATTAGAAATATAGCTGTCGAATAGACCTTCTTTATTTAAGGTTGTTTGGATTTAACTTCTGAACACCAGATATGATCAGTCGTTCTCTAGGGCCGGAGTTTGGAGGCAGCATCGGCCTCATGTTCTACCTGGCGAAGGTGTGCGCATGTGGCGTGTACGTGCTCGGGCTGGTGGAGGCCATACTGAACGTTTTTGGACAGGATCCAGGTGAGCACTAGGTCAGACCTAATGAAAAATACACATATTGATTTTTTCCCTGTGTACCGGCCATGTGCAGCGTTCACTCACTTTTAAGAGCCACGAAGAGCAATTTTTAGAAGAGGGTTTTAAAATTGTAAGGAAATTACAGCACGCTTCATAATAAACATGTTTGCTTCACAGATTATATAAACCACATCAGATCAGCAAACAATAAAAGTGCTATTAGAGCTATTAAAATCACCCTAAACTTTCTTGAATTCTATTCAGAGCTGTTTTCAGGTTAATAGCTTTTTATGTTTCTTGGTCCTTTCTGTTCATGTCTTAAGCGGTTGGTGTGCCAGAAGGACTGCGTCGCCTGCCTCAGGGTTACTGGTTCTCTGTGCTCTACTCCTCTGTGCTGCTGCTCATCTGTCTGGTCATTTGTCTGGTCGGCGCTCACATCTACGCCAAAGCCTCCTTCGTCATCCTGCTGGTGGTGACGCTGGCCGTGTTGTCCATCCTAATCAGTCCACTGATTGTCGGGCCGCACAACTTCACCTTCACACACACGCTCGGCCGGAACAACACGGTCACACACAACTCCAGCTACACAGGCTTTAACAGCAGCACACTCACCAACAACTTGTGGTGTGAGTAGCCTGGCTGTTCAATGTTGAAGTAGATTTAGTGTTGTTTTATTGCTGCAGTCCAGATAAGGCAAGATGTATACGTTTTATTCACGCTTATACACTCTTTCACACTTCTTTGCTCTTTCCGTCTCACTGTCTCTCACTTTCTGACTCGTTCCCGTCCTCTATACTGTATATCTGCAGCGGGCTACTCGTTAGACTTCAGTACAAACAGGATGATGTCATTTTCCACGGTCTTTGCGGTGATGTTCACCAGCTGCACCGGGATCATGGCAGGGGCTAATATGTCAGGTAAACAAAGACGCTTCCTCTTTTGGCTTGTTTATTGCCGTCACACTGATTAATCCTGATTATATATCGCTCACGACTCGACACTATTCCGTGGTAGTTTGATTCTCATGTTATTCTGAACCAGTGCAACAACAAATCAGTGTGATTTTTTTTATTTTTATTTTTTCCAGGTGAGCTGAAAAACCCGAGCGAAGCCATTCCAAAAGGCACCATCATGGCAGTTCTGTACACCTTCATCGTCTATTTACTTCTCTTCTTCCTTGTCAGCTCCACCTGTGAAAGGTAATGAAAGTGTTAATAATAGTCCGGAATCTGTGCTGAACAGTAAATGACTGAGTAAATGACTGATGTTACTATATCTGACTCGTGCCACTTAAAAACCACAAGAACCACAATGATTGTGCAAATCTGACATTCTTTTTATTGTTCTCTCTTTTGTTACGCAATTAATGACTGTAATGTAAAACTGTCTGACCACAAGTTTTGGATTTAAGGCCCCTTCTATGTTTCTCTGCCTCTTTTTTTTCTCAGGGTGTTGCTGATTAATGACTTTGCCGTATTCCAGCAAATAAACGTGTGGCCTCCGTTTGTAATCATCGGCGTTTACTGTGCCTCGCTATCTGCAGCCATGTGCTCGCTAATTGGAGCTTCGCGCATCCTACATGCTCTTGCAATTGACCAGCTCTTTGGTATGTGTGTGTGTGTGTGTGTGTGTGTGTGTTGTGGTATCTATGGGCCTTTTTACATCTGGTCACTTCATGTGCTTTCTCTCTGATCCGATAGCTATCTGATTTGTTAAAACTGTTCCATTTACATTAGGCCACATAAACACGCCTGGGAGGAGTACAGCGCTGACGTATGTGGCTCGAACAACCACATTCATTTACACCTGTCCAGTTTCAGCTGAAACGCGTCCCGGACCTCCTCCTGAAGGGGTTTGAACGGTCGGATTTATATCCGTCTCGAAAATGTTTCGGAGGGCATTTAGACCTGGTGTTTTTACCATCGGATAGCCATCAGATCACAGAAAACGCAGGAAGTGACCAGGTGTAAAAAGCCCCTATGTGCAGTGAGGTGAACTTGGAGAGATAAAGGGTTTGTAAAGGTAGAACGGTGTGTATTGATATGTTTTTGCTGGCTTAGGCTTGCCCTTGGCCCCTGCTGCCGTCACCTCACGCTCGGGAAACCCCTGGGTCTCTGTACTCTACACCTGGGCACTGGTGCAGGTGAGACTGTGTGTCATGTAGGGATGTAAACTATAATAATTCATTCAATTAAAAGATTTATTCTTTTTTTTGTTTCAACCCACTAAAGGCTTTAACTGTGTGCGCGCGTGTGTGTGTGTGTTAGTGCACAGTGTTTGCAGGTCAGCTGAATGTGATCGCAGGTTTGGTGACTGTTTTCTATCTGCTGTCCTACGCTGCAGTAGATCTGGCCTGTCTGGCATTAGAGTGGGCGTCTGCTCCCAACTTCAGGTACAGACAATAACACGGAGGGGATCTCATTAGTAATGAGAATTAGATTAGCGGATGACGCGCACATCGAGAATAAAAAGCACCAACCGAAGGTGTTACAAACACCACCATACTGACTGATGAGTCTGTCTTGCTCTCTTTGCATCCAGGCCAACGTTTCAGTACTTCTCATGGCACACATGCCTGCTGGGCTTACTGGGCTGTTTGGTGATGATGTTTGTGATAAATCCTGTATACTCGTCAGCCAGCATTGTGGTGTTGCTGCTGTTGTTGCTGTTCCTACATTATCGATCGCCCACAAGCAGCTGGGGCTACATCAGTCAGGCGCTCATCTTCCATCAGGTACACAGCAACACCTCCGCTCTCTCACACACACACACACACACACACACCCACACCCACAGAAGGTTTACTTATTAAACTGAAGTGCAATTGTAGTCTAATGAGGGTGTGGAAATTTCTGTAAACATTTTGCTTCTGTACCAAATAACAGTCCGGTTCCTCTCAAAACTTCTCCCTTGTGGTGTTTCAGGGAGTTTTTCTTTTTCATCGTGATCTCTGGCTTGTTTTAAGAGATATTACTTCAGGCAGAAATAAGAACAGGGAACACAAATAGATACAGAACCACAACACAATGTTTGTCTGATTGTATTCCCTTTCTGTTTAAGCTACAAGTGTTAAATGTGATGTAACGGTTTTTAAGCGCTTTATCTACAAACTTGAACTCTGTCTAACCGGCCATTTTAAATTAGACTTTTAAGAATTTAAAAAATTTAAGAGAAAGCTATCAATTGTCTGTGTGTGTGTCTGTGTGTGTCTGTGTGTGTGTGTCTGTGTGTGTGTGTGTCTGTGTGTGTGTGTGTCTGTGTGTGTGTGTGTCTGTGTGTGTGTGTGTCTGTGTGTGTGTGTGTCTGTGTGTGTGTGTCTGTCTGTGTGTGTGTGTCTGTCTGTGTGTGTGTGTGTGTGTGTGTGTGTGTGTCTGTGTGTGTGTGTGTCTGTGTGTGTGTGTGTCTGTGTGTGTGTGTGTCTGTGTGTGTGTGTGTCTGTGTGTGTGTGTGTCTGTGTGTGTGTGTGTGTGTCTGTGTGTCTGTGTGTGTGTCTGTGTGTCTGTGTGTGTGTCTGTGTGTGTGTGTGTCTGTGTGTCTGTGTGTCTGTGTGTGTGTCTGTGTGTCTGTGTGTGTGTCTGTGTGTCTGTGTGTGTGTGTGTCTGTGTGTGTGTGTGTCTGTGTGTGTGTGTGTCTGTGTGTGTGTGTGTGTGTGTGTGTGTGTGTGCGTGTGTGTGTGTGTGTGTCTGACTCCTCGTCCAGGTGCGGAAGTATTTGCTGATGCTAGACTCGAGGAAGGACCATGTGAAGTTCTGGAGGCCACAGGTGCTCCTCATGGTGGCCAACCCTCGTTCTTCTTGCCAGCTCATCTGCTTTGTGAACCAGTTAAAAAAAGGAGGCCTGTTTGTTCTGGGCCACGTGCAGATCGGAGACCTGGGTAAGACCGCACATGCACACACCTGAAAGGGCAAAGTTCAACAGCATGTTTACATTTACAGCAGGTAGCAGACGCCCTTATCCAGAGCGACTTACATTTATTATCTCATTTTTATACAACTGAGCAATTGAGGGTTAAGGGCCTTGCTCAGGGGCCCAGCAATGGCAGCTTGGTGGACGTAGGAATCGAACTCGCACCCTTCCGATCGGTTGCCCAACACCTTAACCACTAGGCTACCCCTAATACCCCCACATATTAGGGTGATACTGTTGAATGTTACACAGGAGACACTAATAAACACTCGACACAGTAAGAGCGACGTGTGATAACTTGCACATGTACGACAGTTCGACTCCTTTGATTAAGCCCTGAAAGTTCTCAAGGCTCAGCGTGAAACATCTAGCGAGTGGAATCTCACGAAGGATTTAAACACCACACAGTTATACATGAGAGGAAAAAGATTAACTCCATGAGCGATGGTGCAGATTATTCAGCTGTGTATCTGTGTGCAATGTGTTAATGCTGCACTAAATACTTATAACAGAAGTGTTTACTAATCTCTCTCTCTCTCTCACATTCTCTGGAGAGAGAGAGAGAAAAGGAGACGGAGAGAGAGAGAGAGAGGCGCCGTAGCGCGCGCGCGCGCGGGGCGCGCATCAGCGAAGGGATGAGATAGAGGGAGAGAGAGAGAGACGAGAGAAGGCGAGGAGGGAGAGCGAGGGAGAGAGATGAGAGGGACGAGCGAGTGAAGAAAAGGCGAGGGAGAGAGAAAGAGGATCAGGAGGACGAAAGCGAGAGCGAAAGAGAAAGAGAGAGAGAGGGAGAGAGATGAGAGAAAAGGCGAGAAGAGAGCGACCAGTAGATGACTAAGGAGAGGGAGTGAGGAGAAAGGGAGAGATGAGAGAGGGAGAGAGAGATAAAAGGGAGCTAGGAGAGAGAAAGAGAGAGCTCTGTCTCTCTCTCTCACACATTCTCTCTCTCTCTGTCTCTCTCACTCTCTCACTCTCTCACTCTCTCTCACATTCTCTCTCTCTCTCACTCTCTCTCTCTCTCACACATTCTCTCTCTCACTCTCTCTCTCTCTCTGTCTCTGTCTCTCTTTCTCTCTCCCTCTCTCTTTCTCCATCTCTCTCTGTCTCTCTTTTTCTCTCTCTCTCTCTCTCCCTCCCTCCCTCCCTCCCTCCTGACAGACATCATCCCAACAGACCCTGTCCAGCAGCAGTATAATTTCTGGTTGAGTCTGGTGGATAAACTGGGTGTTAAAGCATTTGTAGACCTGACCCTGTCTCCTTCAGTCAGGCAGGGCACTCAGCACCTTCTGCGCATCACCGGACTGGGTAAGACTGGCATAATTGGCATAACAGTGTTACTTTTCAGTGTTCTCGCTGAAGGTTTAGAGATTGCATCACTTTCACTAAGCTTTCAAAATTAATATCATATCAAATAACACTGAAACTGTCCACAAGGTCTGTTGTCTCGACTTGGCAGGGTGTTAGTAATGACGCTGTTACTTGTACTCTGCCACAACAGGAGGAATGAAGCCAAACACGCTAGTTCTGGGTTTCTATGACAACTGTTACCCAGAGGACTATTTCCTTCAGGATCCGAAGTTCTGTAAGGGTGCAGTGGATGGTGCCGGTTTTATTGGCGACGAAGGGGACAATTTTGGTGTAGACCTCCCTTCCCTACAGGCCCACTTTCCTCCTGTGCGTCATGCAGACAGCCCACGTTGGCTTCAGCCAGATGAGTATGTAGGCATTATCTCTGATGCCATCAAAATGGGCAAGAACGTGTGCCTGGGTCGCTACTTCTACCAGCTCCCGCCTGAAAGCAAAGGAAAAGGCACGACGTCTACGAAAAGCGGAGATTCGGCTCCTGATGTGATCGACGTATGGCCATCTAACCTGCTAAGTTGTGGCGGAAACCAAAGTTACGTTGACGTATGCAGCCTCTTCCTGCTACAGATGGCATGCGTCTTAAACATGGCTGCTGGGTGGCGCCGTGCACGTTTGCGCATTTTTCTCTGTGTGGAGTCCGAGTCTGGAGACCAGGGCTGGCTGGCTAAAGAGGAACGCTTCAGGGAGCTGCTGGGGAAGCTGAGAATCCGTGCCACTATTAAGATTGTGCCATGGGATGAAGCGGTGCGACTGCTGAGAGGAAGAGACGGAAGTGTACCCCCTGTCGTGACGGAGGAATTTCTTTGCGCAGTCAACAGGCTTTTGAAAGAACACAGCACTTCCGCCGCAGTTCGCTTTCTCTATTTGCCCCGCCCACCTTCCGAGTTCAACCAATCACAGCAGTACCTGGCACAACTGGATACCCTCACTCAAGGACTTGGTCCCACTCTTCTGATTCATGGTTTGACCCCTGTTACATGTACCGAGCTTTGAGTGAACGAAACGATCGAATTGAATGTAAAAGGAATTCACAGTGAACCAAAAATTAGGCCAAATTTCCTGAGAAAATACGTTTGGTGTTTGTCATGTGCTTCTTCTTTTTTTTTTTTCCTAAAAATAGTGGGGACCATCATATGTACCAAGTTACCAAGGTGGGGTCTAGAGGCAGGAGTAATTGTGTATACCGGTGTCATAGCTGTATACCAAACGAGGTCCGCACCAAAACATGACAATCAGTTGTAACTATTAGACGTAAGGGCAAAACCGTGCACTTGCTAAACCATCCCTTTAAGATACTTAGCCATGCGTGCTTACTTATCACCGCAGGTGCGTCTTATTATTTGGGGAATCTTCTCTGTTCTGTCAGCACATGTTTGTTCTCTTCTTCATTTACGTCACTTATTTATTTAAAAGGAGAAACCGAGCCAAAAAAAAAAACGCAGTTGCTAAGTAAAGGGAACAAACACTAACAACTTTTTATTCAAGCACCGTCCCCCAATTTCAGAGCAAAGTGCACTGAAAACTCCTATTATTCCAGCTGTGCTTTACTTCTATGGCTTAAGTGTACAGTAACTGCCTGCTTTACTTTCCCATAGCTTTCCAGACTCGTACACTAGGTTTGTGTCGTCTGCTTTAAACTCATTCCCATCCTCTCAGGCAGACTGCTGGACCTGGACCCTCAGTGATATCAGGTCGCTGCTTCAATTCCTTATCCAAGACTTTGTGTGTTTAACAATTCCACTAGAGTTCTCAGACCAAACTTTATCTACACTATTCATTGTACAGCACTTCATTGTGATGGAATATAAGGCTTCTCAGGATGCTTGTTTAATTTAGTCAGAAATTGTTCTCATCTAACCATAAATTTCTCAGGCTTGTATAGAAGGACGTATGTTAGATGTGTATTTTAAAAATGCAGGAGATTTGGGGGGGGAAAACATTTGAACCATTCCTTTAAAAGCCTGAAGCGGGACAAATGACGAGTCTAATCGTAGGAAACTTGTGGTATTTATGTATTTGTATATAGATATAATTTATATACAGTATAGAATAGCCTGTTCTGGCAATATAGTGACACATAAGCATCTTCAGATCTATTTGAGTGACGTTGCCTTAAATACGGTGGGGGTCGATGTACAGTACATCAGCAGTAGGTAATTGTTTGTTTGCTTAAGTTTATCTAGTGAGCTAAAAATACAGTATAGATGCAAACGCTTATGTGAATATAGTCCTAGATGCACCGGTGCTGCCGCTCACCTTTATTAGCACTGCACTTATTGGCACCAGGTTTAGTTTGTGGTATTGAAATACCTCATTTTGAGTTCCACACGTTATGTGAAGTTCGTTCACGTCCGGGTTGGTTTGCATCTCTGTAAACATTCCTTTAGGAATCTGATTTAAAGAAGAGTCTTGTTTATGTTTATGTTCTGATTAAATACATCAGTCAGTTGGAGGTTACTTGTCTTACACGTCACTCGTCTTGCGTGTAATGAGAAATGTTACGGGTTTAGCTGTTATCTTCACCACACGGTGGGGTTAGTCTGAGTGTACAAGCCACTGCGGTTGTGTGCTTTAATTTAATTTGTATTTATATAGATAGAAAAAAAAGGTCCCGTATTAACAATATATATATATATTCTGTTGCATTTAACACACGTATGACAATATTGTTCTACACATATGCAGTAAATATGTACATAATAAACTGGTT
The DNA here is from genome assembly GCF_022655615.1 of Tachysurus fulvidraco. NCBI lineage: Eukaryota > Metazoa > Chordata > Actinopteri > Siluriformes > Bagridae > Tachysurus > Tachysurus fulvidraco. Next base: position 13,542,415 of record NC_062543.1, read on the forward strand.
AAATATTTCCAGATCCCTTTTCGAGTCCTATGTCTTCTTTCTTGTTCTCTGTATCTTATACACAGCCCAGTCCAGTCCAGTGTTTGTAGTGTTACACAGTGCGTTTCTGATTCAAATAAAGTTTACATCTGGAAATACTCGATCGGCCGAGACGTGCTCGCTGAAGTAGTGTGTCATGAGAGCGCGCAATCAGACTGAAAAGGAAAAAAATGTTTTTTTATTTGTTTAAACATTTAGTGAAATTGCCCTGGACATGATGTTAAAAAACTTAATAGAAAATATAATAGCTGTGGGAGCGAGGATAAAAAAAGGGACGTGCATGCCTGCAGTCTGAAGCTAATATAGCTAATAGCACCACACACGTTATGGTATTAGTGTCCATTCATTCATTCATTTTCTACCGCTTATCCGAACTTCTCGGGTCACGGGGAGCCTGTGCCTATCTCAGGCGTCATCGGGCATCAAGGCAGGATACACCCTGGACGGAGTGCCAACCCATCACAGGGCACACACACACACACTACGGACAATTTTCCAGAGATGCCAATCAACCTACCATGCATGTCTTTGGACCGGGGGAGGAAACCGGAGTACCCGGAGGAAACCCCCGAGGCACGGGGAGAACATGCAAACTCCACACACACGAGGCGGAGGCGGGAATCGAACCCCGACCCTGGAGGTGTGAGGCGAACATGCTAACCACTAACCCGTTATTCAAATCATATGCCTAACTTATTTCACACTTTCCTCCAATCATATTGATTTGCATTATATATTGAAACGCACTTCTATGTGTGGAATTTTCGTTCCTATAATAATCGAAATTCCATCGGAAAAAATAACTATATAACTTGCTATACCATGTATACAAATTACTTTATACTTCAGCTAGTTCTGGGTCACTCCACGCTACAAACTTAGCGACGGAATCCGGTGAGAAATTGTATTTGGTTGATATCGTTCAAAATTGTTTTGTATGTTTTTCAAACAAATGTATCAGATGGTTTATGTAAAGCGTGTTTCGTTGTAAATTCCATGAATTAGACCTGCAGTTTGTACAATACGAATCTATCAGCTATAAACCACTTACTAGTATAATCTCTTCATAATACAACATACTGCATAACCATTAATTAGTAAGGGGTGGGGAAGATATTCCTTCACCACCACACACTGGAGTTTGTTTACAGTAGCTAGAGTTGCCAAGAAACATCAGTGTGAATATTGTTGACAGAACACAATGATCACGCCTTATTAAACTATTGCCAAACTTAATTATCTTTGTGCTTTAGGTTTCGAGGTCCTGGCCACACATTAGGATGCTGTTCCCACTAATTAACGACAGGAATCACCTACAGAGGGTTAGCTCCTTAGCCGGGAATCGAACCCGGGCCACAGCGATAAGAGCATGAGATCCTGCCGCTGGATCATCAGGAGGTTACACTTCCGTATACATAATTTAGAAGAAAAAAAAAACTCGGATACCGAACATGTCTTGGCCGATCGACTACTGTGTATTTCAACTTTGGCTGAGATCTGTAAATGTCTGAACATGCTGAGAATGTCTGCCAAAAGTCATGTCAAAGATCCATATCCAGAAGAGCAAGTCATTCCCATCAGGTCGTTGGTGTGGTCTTGTGACCTCCTGCTGGTGTAGGCCTCGGTTTACATGTGTCTGTCTGCCTGTTTCTTCTGGCATTGTGACATCTTCTCTTCTATTTGCTGCTTTATTTCTTGTGCAAACCTCTGGACACAGCGCACACAAAATGGAGACAGTCGCAGCCAACCTGGGAAAAGGATCGCCAGAGCGATATGCTGGACGAGGGACAGAAAGACAAAGAGAGGGGTTATAGAAACAGTTTGGATAAAAATACGCACGGTTTAGTATCTAATGTTTGCTTCTTTTGCTTTTTATTTGTTAATTCATTTGTTCACCTTCATTTTCAGTACGCATTTTATCCTGGTCAGGGTTGCCAGAACTGATGCCTATCCCAGAAATGCACTCATTCATACTTAGGGGCAATTTCGAATAGACAATCCACCTACTGGCATGTTTTTAGGAGGTAACCAGAAATGGAAGCAGATAAGAAAACATGCCAAACTCTGCACAGACAGTAACCTGAGGTCAGGGTGAAACGGGGACCGGTGGCGCCCCCAGAAACTTTTAATAGGGGTGGCCAGAGAAGGCTACAGCAAATCTTGGGGGTGGAATAAAAAAAATAAAAAATTAGTGTAGTGTGTAAGGGGGAGGGGCAGTGAAACAGCTACTCTGGTGGCGCCAATCAATCTACAATATTTTTTGGTGGCTGCAGCGTGTGCTTCTATTTATTTATTTATTTGTTTATTTATTTATTTATTTAACTATCTATCACTTCATTATGCATTCAAATTCAAATTTGTACTAGGGGTAGCCACAGGGGTGGCCAGAGTTTATGCAGGGGTGGCCGTGGCCACCACTGGCCACCCCTTGGGGGCGCCCCTGGACACAATACCCCTGGAGCTATGAGGCAGTAATGCTATCTGTAGCAATGTATCTGTAAAATAATGGAGGCTTATAGCTACCAGTTTAGCAAAGTGCAGATCGCTCACCTCATTTGTACCCAAACGAAATTGGAACCATATCAACCACATTACGTCAGTTGTGCGATTTTGGCTTTAAACCATAAGCCACACCTTTTGTCCTTCTACTCTACACATTCCTCAAGTATATTGCTGATGGAAGAAAGTGGTTTAGTCTCAAAATCTCTGACTGGTATGAAATGTCCTTTTTTTAAATGGACACAATAATGCTAAACTGGAAGCTGCAAATTTGTTTCGATATTAAAGATCCGAATATCCGACGACAAACGTGTATTCTCTCTGTAGTGTGACGGTGTGGCATATAATACATTATGAGTGTGTGCATCATTCTAGGTGTCTGTTGCTTTATACGCCGGGATTTGTATTCGAAAGGCAGGGTTAACGGCATCTGGTTTGTTGACGTAAGGTGACGTTAGATTTGCACAGGCAGATAGAGCTGCGTGCCAAGATGGAACTGAATTGTACACCGTGTGTGTGTGTGTGTGTGTATACCTGCAGGGCATGCGTAATACAGCCACTGGTGAAGGAGCTGTAACCCACAGTGTTGAGAGCGTCTCTGGCAAACGACTCTGCACTTTTTACCAGAGGATTAACTTCGATGTTATGCGTCATATTAGTGGACACCATGAACGGACTTACACACTAACGTGAAAAAGACACAACAGATAGTGTGAATATTCTGGGATCGGGACACAGAGTCTAATGGAATAGGAATATATTGTAGTTCAAATCTGTAAGTTAAATGTAAAATTTTCTCAAGTCAAGTCAAGTCAAGTCACATCACCACAGCACATGTGCCATGGTGAGTAAAATTCTTTCGAGCGAGCTTCAAAAATTGCAGAACCATTTACATTCAGGTGAAAAATGTGCAAAATGCTCATTACCAGGTGAAATGTGGAAAAGATGCAATGTGCTCATACATGTTCAGTACACACAGTGTATTACTAGACATATTTACACTGCACTACACATTATATACAGTATGTACTTATATATATATATATATGTATGTATAAGTATAAATATTATATATATATAAGTAATATGTTACGGTGCAACAGACTGTACAGATACAGAAATGTCCTGTGGTACAGATCTGATACTGTATGTTTCTGAATTTTTTTTTAAATCCATTTTTACATCATAAAAACAGGGGTGTGCAGACTTTTTTTCATAACCAGAGAGATATGAGATATTTGCTAGGGAGACAATAGCAATCCTTTGCTGTATGTAATCGTACCTGAACTGTGACTCCTCGTGGTTGGTATTCTGCATGAAGACACTGAGAGAAATACGTCACAAACGCCTGCCGGAGAGAAAAGTCCGATTATATAGTGCGTGTGTTTTTATTTCTTTATTTCTTTATTTGGATTCTTGTTCTATATACGTGTTAATAGTACCTTTGTAGCTGAGTACAGCGTAAGCATGGGCTGAGGCTGAGAACCAGCTTCTGATGACATGTTGATAATAAGTCCTTTACCTCTACACACAGATGGAAGCATTAACACCAGCATGTCAGCATTAACGTAGATGAGATCACCAAAGCAAAGTTCTGTACAGTACATACCTTCCAACCATCTGTGGCAGAATCATTCTGCTCATCTAAGGTACAATACCGCCATCATCATCATCATCATCATCATCGTCGTTATTATTGGTACAAAATGTACTACAGTCAGACAGAAGGAAGCGAATGTATCTTTTTAAGTAAATATAGACGGGTTCGTACCTGTGTGACGGAGAGGATGTTACAGTTGATCACCTCGGTGATTCTCTGGAAAGGAATATTCAGGAAGAATTCACAGACGTTATCGTCACGGACACAAACGCTTTGAGGGTTTTACTCCACCGGTTCATTTCACACTACCTTTTCAGGGTCAGAAACATCTAAGAAGTTCACCAACGTTGCAGCATAATTCATGCCAACATTATTCACTGCAGAGAAGAGAGAGAGAGAGAGAGAGAGAGAGAGAGAGAGAGAGAGAGAGATATCATGGGAAAGTGTACAGACTCGTTTGACACCCATTCTTCAAGCACCCACTGCAACAAGATTGTTAATTTTTTTTTATAGTTATTGTTTGGCTAATTATTATGATCTCTTTCATGTTACCCAGAATGCCAATCTTCAGGCTTTTCAGTTGCTCAGCTATAACTGGATAAATAGAGTGTCCTTTGGTAAAGTCCGCCTGAATGACTCGAGTCTGCCTTCTGTAACGGGATTCTGAAACACACAAAACTTTTTTACAGATTTGGTCTTTATAGAGGTAAATACGAAGGGGTGTGTGTGTGTGTGTGTGTGTGTGTGCGTGTGTGTGCGTGTGTGTGTGTGTGTGTGGGTGAGTGCGTGTGTGCGTGCGTGCATGCGTGTGTGTGTATGCGTGTGTGTGTGTGTGTGTGTGTGTGTGTGTGTGTGTGCGTGTGTGCGGGCGTGTGTGCGTGTATGCGTGTGTGTGCGTGTGTGTGTGTGTGGGAGTGTGTGAGTGGGAGTGTGTGTGTGTGGGAGTGTGTGTGTGTGTGTGTGTGTGTGTGTGTGTGTGTGTGTGTGTGTGTGTGTGAATTATAGTAATAATAAATAGGAAATGTCACTTTCATGTACAGATCCAGATGCAATTGCATTTACACCCCAACTTAAGCTAAAAGGAAGAAACCTGAAGTGTGCTAGCTCACGCTAACTGGGAGAAGGGAAAGTTCCTACAGTAGCTCATCAGCTTTGTATTTCTGTTCTTGTTGTTTCTGTTCCAAAATCTGACTTGAATATCCCAAACATGCTGTTCCTGCGTGTAACCTGCCATCACTCACCGATCTCATCAGCAACTCCGCGAAGCCTTTCTTGCGATCGGCTGATCAGGACGATGTCCAGGCCTCGTCTGGCGAGCTAAAACACACACGCACACACACACACACACACACACACACACACACACACACACACACACACACACACACACACACACACACACGAACACACAAACCAGGCAAGATTTATCTACATCAAGTGTATTGTTCTGGGGATAAATGTAGTACATTAAGTTAAGTTCCTACGTCTGTTTCACAGTAAAGTAAATAGTCGTATTGTTTTTGTTGGAGTTGGCAGCATGATGTCATCATTAACAATACTGTATATTAATTAATCTGTAATGGGACAGCATTTTGTACCTATTCATTATTTCCCATTTTATATTGTACTTGTTATAGTAGCTTGTAATCAATTTACCTGCCGGTAGGTTTATGTACAGTTACTGGACCTACAGGACATTTTATGAGGTTTCTATTTATGCTGGTCCAAAGATATTGCAAACAAAACACAGAATTGGGAAATTTAGTTTCTGTTTTAATGAATTCACATCAGGTCACCGCTAACCTCGATGGCGTAGGCTCGTCCAATTCCCGCTGTTGATCCTGTGACCACTGTGGGATGAAAGAGACAGGCTTTAATAGACACTATTTTTCCCCACAGACCTTCGAACAGAGAGGTATAAAGTCTTTTTCAGGACATGTATCAGGGCTGGGAAATCTTATGCCCTGTATATAATATGGATACTGTCATATAGAAACACATCATGTGTTACTGCTTTTAGAACTCCTTTGTTGCATGTTGTAATGTAATGTTTTAGTAAAATATTAAAACTTATTGGACATAAATGATTTATGATGGATGCAAAATAATCATTTGTAACATGACGAGGATCATAAATAAGGATTTTGTCAAGTATTATGATAATCATGCCCTATCTCTCACTCCTGTTGATCTTGATTATAGTCACAAGTGCCTATACAGGCAGCAGGCACAACATTGTGTTCTTTCTAATCTCACCCTTGATTATGATCTTGATAATATGCTTACATTGTACGTCAAATAACAGACTAAAGCGGGGGGCTGAACCATGTTGCAGGTATGCTGTAAACCTTCGACAATCTAGATTTTATTTTTGAATCAGTGTCCAAAAAAGCTTACATTCGTCATAGATTCTAGTAATGTTTCATCGTAAATGTCAACATGTCCAGCCGTGATCTCTCAATCACTGAACTACATTGTAATATATAAGAACTGTCTGCTTTAAATCTCTGTAAAAGTACAAATGCTTGACACCGAGCGGAAACCTCTAGAATATGTCTGTTTACTGTGTCCCATTAGGTTAAAGATAAAGACCCTAAGGACCACTGATGGATCTTTGAATATAAACTACTTTTAAGTTTGGAAACATTCTAGACGTTTTATTTTTCTTTTGAACAATGTATATTGTACATATTTAATATACGTTAAAAAAACTCCTCATGCGATTTTTTTTCTAATAGCTTCTCTTAATGGTTCGCAAGATACATAGATCCAAATTATAGTCTGTTTGTAATGTGTCAAGTCAAGTCAAGTCAAGTCAGGTCAAGTCATGTTCTTCCTTGTTTTACAGCATATTCCCATGCTTATAAATCAATAACAATTTGCACAAACTAACTTCTTCTTCATATTATTTATTTATTTACTCTATCTATCTATCTATCTATCTATCTATCTATCTATCTATCTATTATTATATTAATAGTTATCATATATATAATTATTATTATTATCATTATTATTATCATGATTATTTTATTTATGTATGTATTTATTAATAGTTGTCATTATTATTATAATTGTATTTATTTATTTATTCATTACAAAAGACAGGATTACAGTACAGCAGTTTTTTCTTTTGACATCATTCAATTCAACATTGTTCATTAAAGTTTGTACAAATTACAAATAAGATTAGATTGTGTGTGTGTGTGTGTGTGTGTGTGTGTGTGTGTGTGTGTGTGTGTGTGTGTGTGTGTGTGTGTGTGTGTGTGTGTGTGTTTTGCAGACAGCCTGAAGCAAGGATCCATACAGGTGCGAATATGAGAGAACTCACCATTAAACACCACCTAACACCAGGAAAACAAACTGAACGAGTTCCAGGTCTCGTGTTAAGTAATTATTATGCGTTACACGGTCAGATCTACACACATGGACAACACAGAAAGCATCTCTAACAGAATCAGCAAAAATACTTCCATTCTTTTCTCCCCAATAGTTGAGCAATTGAGTTCATGCAAGTTAGAGTCGGATAAAAATGTATGACAAATTGACATATGACATTACATATCATTAATACAGGTGACCTGCACGTTGATGACGTCAGAGTTGCACCTGTGACAGGTAGAACACGTGTAACAGTAGTTACCTGCCCACTGTCCGTACTCTCTCACGTCTGCTGGACACACACTGGACACCACGTACACCTTGAAGCCTTGCCAAATCCTCCACGACCATTTCAACGTGTAATACAGCGCAGTGACGCCACCAAGCAAACAGAGAAAAGATCCAAAACAACCGCACTGCACAAATCCTGCCATCATAACATACACTGCTTGTGGGAGACGATCTGCGCGCGCGCGCTTGCTTTTAAACCGGCTGCCTTATTAATATGCAAGCTCCGCCTACAACTGATCGAATTCCACCTGCCATTGGCTTTTCGATTCATCACACGGTTATTAGCATATAATATATAATATTAATATGTTGTAGCATATAATATTAATATGTTCGTGTTGTAGCTCCGCCTATAAATGTAAATTAAACTTACAAACAGATTTTTTTTTGCATATGCAGTTACACACGTGACAATAAAACATTACGTTTAACCTCCTGATAATTACAAACACATCGTGCAATGACGGATGTGATACACTGATAAACGCAGGGCTTTCCATCATCAAGCCCAAACAAAGCTCTCTCTCTCTCTCACACACACACACACACACACACACACACACACACACACACACACACACACACACACACACACACACACACACACTCGTATCTTCGTTTGGCACTAGAACATAACACATCTGCACATGATGTCCTGAGGGCAAAAGAGAAAGTCTGTCCACTTTATCACCGCATGGTACCACCTACCTGTCTTCAGCTTTATTCTTGCTCTAGATGTGTAACTACTAGATAATTGTTTCCAAGGAATCCTATATTTACATTTCTGGCATTTAGCAGACATTTTATTTCAATTTATACAATGGAGGGTTAAGGGGCCTTGCTCAGGGGCCCAGCAGTGGCAAATTGGTGGATCTGGGATTCGAACTCATGACCTTCTGGTCAGTAGCCCAACATGTGCACCTTAGATATAATAGATGTATAGTTGCCATATAGATGCATATAGATACATATAGGATCGATGATTTATGTGGCTTTTACACACTAAAAACAACTTACTAACATAACCTGTAAAGTTTTTGTACCCTAACTGCTACGTCTTTTGTGCTTTTAGTATATATCTTATACATGCCCGGGATTATACACGTGTAAATTAATACCTTAAATGATGCACAAAGAATGGCCAAGAATTGGTCCATTTGTTTAAACTGTGTACCTTAAATAATTTTAACATTACATGTACATTACACTCCCATTACACTAAAGGTGTGAAGGTGTCATTGTTATGTGAGATATTACTATGTGTTACATCATTTAATGTGAACCTAAAAGTGGCTGTATGTTAGATAAGATTTCATGAAGAATCGAACAATTGCAGTAGACCATTGTAGCCACTAGAGGGCGACAATAGTACTTTACATAATTCAGACTCACCGTATATAAAAATAAATAAATAAATAAATAAAACAATAAAATGATATAAAATAAAATGATAGGCTAATCTTTACAGTAATATATACAATATAATGATTATATATGTTAATCATTTCATTTTACATTCTCATATACAAACATAGTTTGAATGTATATTATGAAACAAAACACCACATCTATGTAATACTGACTTTATTCTAAAAAATACAAACAATGGTGTCACACATAATAAACCTTCTGTTTGTGTAGCCTACGCAAACCAACACAGCTGATTAACGTTAGTTAGTGATTCAAACACAAGAGAAAGCGAAAGCATGAATTCTGCAGGACTTCCCCTGCTTATTTTTTCCCTGAGTTAAAAACAAACTTTGTCAGTTTTCACCAACTTCAGCAGGAGTGTGTGTCTGAGTTGATTACTGAGTAAAGGTAAGAAACCTATTAAAACTTTTAGCCTTTTTTTGTGTTTCTTAACAGAACAGATTCCTTCAGCTTCAGACTAAAAGCCAATAAAAACATCATCACTTATACTTACTAGCACCTAGCTTGTTTTGCATTTTCTTTCTTTTGTTATGTGTTAAAGTGAATGTTGGCTATAATTATAACTTATTTATAAGCTAGTGTTGTACCTTGGGTGGGATAATTAAAAATAGTAGCCTTCGAAAAGTTCTTTGTATAGTTGAGTTTTCTTGCTTTAGGTTTTACTTGAGAAATGTTTTGGTTGGAACTTTTTCAAACAGGAAATTTGGAAAGTTTTTTGCCAGGTTCTAAGTTTTGTTCTTTAGTTTGTACGTTCTGAGAGATTTATTTCATGTCAATTTTAGTCAAAGGAATAAGGTTATATCGTGACCATCATTTAGAATAAAGGTTGTGGATTTTTATAGTCCATATAGGCATTACAGAAATCTGTATAGCCATTATGATAACAGAACTAAAACTGCAGCTTCTCCGCAGGCAAACAGTCCAGTAACAAAGGTTCTATTTGTATAATTGTAGTCAGATATTCATGTAGATAACATCACAAGGATAAAACACACATGTAACCTCAAGTGGCACCAATTTCCAGCAGATTTTAATCTGACACAGTTACTAATAACTTCTTAACCAAATGGCTGATAAAACAAAAGAACAAAATTAATATACTATGTACTATTAATAATTAATGTGGCTACTTTTGCTGTTCTTTTTTGGGTTAGCTGCAAATATCCAGTCAGTTCTTTATCTCCGTTCTTCCTTTCATTGCTCTTATAAGATTGTGGTCTCCATTTTATTCTGCTTTCACAAGTCACCGTTTTTTCTTTCTGTAGGTGCTGTGAAAAAGGATTGAAGTCATGAGCCATTCCACGAGAAAGCCAAAGGTGAGCCAAATCTCTGCACACAGTGTGGAACATCGAAGCAGTTACTGCATGATATTTTCAGTTTTTAAACTTTTAAAACTTATTTTTGTATCTTATGAAAATAAGAATTATTTATATATTTTAAAGATAAAATTATATATATATATATATATATATATATATATATATATATATATATATATATATATATATATATATATATATATAATTTATTCTAATTTGAATGATATTAGAAAGGTTTTTTCTTACACTGATTAATATCGTCATCACACCCTCCCTTCCCTACCAGTGTCCAGCTTGTCATCAGGAAGTCGTCAAGAAATCGGATGGGCAGTGTGTTGTGTGCCGTTCGTGTTCTGCAGCAAAACGTCGCGTCTTTCTCTTCTGCTGGGATTGCCAGAGAGAGTGGCCGAAGACAACTTCAGTAAACAGCGCTTGCAATCGGCCAAACTGTGCTCTCCGGGCTGCTCTGCTCTCTGACTATCTGATCAGTGATCCCAACAGTTCAGCAAAGGGATGCCCCTATTTCAGGGCCTGTCCAAAATGCAATGCCCTGCTCACACACAACGGAATAGGCTGTCCCAAAATTAATTGCCCTAAGTGCTTCACAGCATTTTGCTTTCGTTGCCTTCGACCAAGGTGCATTCGCACAGACTTCTATTTTGTTGATTTTGAGTTGATTAGACACCGGTTCAACGATGTTCAAGAATGTACTATAGTGGATAACAGTCAGAGTCTTATGGCATGTCGTTAGTAGAATCAGTCTGTAGGAGACAAAATGTCTACCACACATAAGTAAAAGTTCACAAATGATCTAACAGACACATATAAGCTTTACATACAAGTTGTTACAACTCTGCAGGTGGGTCAGACTTCTGGTTGGGAACCTTTAAAACACAGCTTAGGTCATAGTGTGCTTCTACTTTATTCTCAAAATTATTTCATTGTCTTTCTTTGTGCAAACAAAAAATGTTTGGAATAATTCTGTAAAATGAATGTAAACATAATCTGTGCATTAAAGAGAATTTATAGTTTGAAAGTGAGGTCTTGTGTTTATCATGTTTCATATATCAAGTCTCTTTTCAGAAAGTAGAAGAACAATTGATGCTAATTATAGCATTTCTACCTTAATAAACCTTCTGTTTGTGTAGCCTACGCAAACCATCACAGTTGGTTAACGTTAGTCAGTGGTGCAAACACAAGAGAAAGCGAAAGCATGAATTCTGCAGGAATTCCCCTGCTTATTTTTCCCTGACTTAACAACAAACTTTGTCAGTTTTGACCAACTTCAGCAGGAGTGTGTGTCTGAGTTGATTACTGAGTAAAGGTAAGAAACGTATTAAAACTTTTAGCCTTTTTTTGTGTTTCTTAACAGAACAGATTCCTTCAGCTTCAGACTAAAAGCCAATAAAAACATCATCAGCTATACTTACTAGCACCTAGCTTGTTTTGCATTTTCTATCTTTAGTTATGTGTTAAAGTGAATGTTGGCTATAATTATAACTTATTTATAAGACAGTGTTGTACCTTGGGTGGGATATTTAAAAGTTGTAGCCTTCGAAAAGTTCTTTGTATCGTTGAGTTTTCTTGCTTTGTAGGTTTTACTTGAGAAATGTTTTGGTTGGAACTTTTTCAAACAGGAAATAGTTTGTTGCCAGGTTCTAAGTTTTGCTCTTTAGTTTGTACGTTCTGAGAGATTTATTTCATGTCAATTTTAGTCAAAGGAATAAGGTTGTATCGTGACCATCATTTAGAATAAAGGTTGTGGAATTTTATAGTCTATATAGGCATTACAGAAATCTGTATAGCCATTATGATAACAGAACTAAAACTGCAGCTTCTCCGTAGGCAAACAGACCAGTAACAAAGGTTCTATTTGTATAATTGTAGTCAGATATTCATGTAGATAACATCATAAAGATAAAACACACATGTAACCTCAAGTGGCACCAATTTCCAGCAGATTTTAATCCGACACAGCTACTAATAACTTCTTAACCAAATGGCTGATACAACAAAAGAACAAAAATGAATATACTATGTACTATTAATAATTAATGTGGCTACTTTTGCTATTCCTTTTTGGGTTAGCTGCAAATATCCAGTCAGTTCTTTATCTCCGTTCTTCCTTTTATTGCGCTTATAAGATTGTGGCCTCCATTTCACACGTCACCGTTTTCTCTTTCTGTAGGTGCTGCCAAAAAGGATTGAAGTCATGAGCCATTCCACGACAAAGCCAAAGGTGATCTCTGCGCAACCTGTGGAACATTGAAACATTTACTGCATGATATTTTCAGTTTTTAAACCTAGTAGGGAACTGAGTGAGAGATTTAAACTAATAAGAACTATTTTAGTACAACATGCTGAATTGAGTGCTTAGCTTTTCCACTCAGTAAGATATACAGTATTAGTAAACTCTATGAGTCAACTCTATGAGTCAACTATTGTGACTCATAAAATTGAACATGCATGTTGTTGTTGGTTTTTTTTGTTTGGCTAAATGAATTTTTTTACAAATCATAAAAATGTAAAAATAAAGTAAAAATTAAAAAAAGAAAAAGTTGCAAAAAGCTTGTCATATTGGGTAAAATCTTGCCATAGAAGAATAAATAAACATGTATCTTATGAAAATAAGAATTGTTTATATATTTTAAAATTAAGATAAAATTATCTTTATTTATTATATAATATATACTTTATTTATTTGAATTTGAATGACATTAGAAAGGTTTTTTCTTACACTGATTAATATCATCGTCACATCCTCCCTTCCCTACCAGTGTCCAGATTGTCATCAGGAAGTGGTCAAGAAATCGGATGGGCAGTGTGTTGTGTGCCGATCGTGTTCTGCAGCAAAACGTCGTGTCTTTAACTTCTGCTGGGATTGCCAGAGAGAGTGGCCGAAGACAACCTCAACAAACAGCGCCTGCAAACAGCCAAACTGTGCACTCCGGGCTGCTCTGCTCTCTGACAATCTGATCAGTGATCCCAAAAGTTCAGCAAAGGGATGTCCCTTTTTCAGGGCCTGTCCAAATTGCAATGCCCTGCTCACACACAACGGACTAGGTTGTCCCAAAATTAAGTGCCCTAAGTGCTTCAAAACATTCTGCTTTCGTTGTCTTCGCCCAAGGTGCTTTCGCACAGACTACGAGTTGCTTAGACTGATCAATCGCACAGACTCTGAGTTGCTTAGACTGAGCATTCGCACACATTTTGAGTTGCTTAGACAGCAGGTCAACGATATTCAAGAATGTACTATAGTGGATAACAGTCAGAGTCTAATGGCACTTCGTTAGTAGTAGAATCAGTCTGTAGGAGACAAAATGTCTACCACACATAAGTAAAAGTTCACAATTGATCTACAGACACATATAAGCTTTACATTTAAGTTGTTAGAACTCTGCAGGTGGGTCAGACTTCTGGATGAAGGTTGGGAACCTTTTAAACACAGCTTAGGTCATAGTGTGCTTCTACTTTATTCTCAAAATAATTTCACTGTCTTTCTTTGTGCAAACAAAAAATGTTTGGAATAATTCTGTAAAATGAATGTAAATGTAATCTATACATAAAAGAGAATTTAAACTTTACAGTTTGAAAGTGAGGTCTTGTTTTTATCATGTTTCATATATCAAGTCTTTTTTCAGAAAGCAGAAGAGCGATTGATGCTAATTATAGCATTTCTACAACAGCATTATTATTATTTTATTGTATTATCATTTCTGTATATTAATGAGGTTTATTATACCAATTACAATTTTTTTTTGCAAAATATATGTTAATATGTTGGAAACAATTTAGACAAAAAAGGTGAAAAAAAAAGGCTGTCATATATACAGTACTTAATTTTTTATAAGCAGTCAAAACAGACAAGGTCAACTTGACTCGGCGCTCCTAAGCAGGAAAAGACAACAGGAGGTGTGCAGGAGGGTTAATCATTTCATTTTACATTCTCATATACAAACATACTAGGGGTTTGAATGTATATTATGAAACAAAAAGCACATCTAGGTAAAACTGACTTTATTCTAAAAAAAATACAATAAACGTAATAAACCTTCTGTTTGTGTAGCCTACGCAAACCACCACAGCTGATTAACGTTAGTCAGTGGTGCAAACACAAGAGAAAGCGAAAGCATGAATTCTGCAGGAATTCCCCTGCTTATTTTTTCCTGAGTTAAAAACAAACTTTGTCAGTTTTAACTAACTTCAGCAGAAGTGTGTGACATTAAATGTAAATGTAAAACAAGCTTTGCCAGTTTTCACCAACTTCAGCAGGAGTGTGTGTCTGAGTTGATTACTGAGTAAAGGTAAGAAACGCATTAAAACTTTTAGCCTTTTTTTTTGTGTTTCTTAACAGAACAGATTTCTGCAGCTTCAGACTAAAAGCCAATAAAAACATCATCAGTTATACTTACTAGCACCTAGCTTGTTTTGCCTTTTCTATCTTTAGTTATGTGTTAAAGTGAATGTTGGCTATAATTATAACTTATTTATAAGACAGTGTTGTACCTTTTGTGGAATATTTAAAAATAGTAGCCTTCGAAAAGTTCTTTGTATAGTTGAGTTTTCTTGCTTTGTAGGTTTTACTTGAGAAATGTTTTTGTTGGAACTTTTTCAAACAGGAAATTGTTTGTTGCCAGGTTCTGGTAAATAAGATTTGTTCTTTAGTTTGTACGTTCTGAGAGATTTATTTTATGTCAATTTTAGTCAAAGGAATAAGGCTGTCTTTATAGAATGTCTGTTGTAGTGTGACCATCCTTTAGAATAAAGGTTGTGGATTTTTGTAGTCTATATAGGCATTACAGAAATCCGTATAGACATTATGATAACAGAACTAACAGTCCAGTAACAAAGGTTCTATTTGTAGTCAGATATTCATGTAGATAACATCATAAAGATAAAACACACATGTAACATCAAGTGGCACCAATTTCCAGCAGATTTTAATCCGACACAGCTACTAATAACTTCTTAACCAAATGGCTGATAAAACAAAAGAACAAAATGAATACACTATGTACTATTAATAATTAATGTGGCTACTTTTGCTAATCCTTTTTGGGTTTGCTGCAAATAACCAGTCAGTTCTTTATCTCTGTTCTTCCTTTCATTGCGCTTATAAAATTGTGTTCTCCATTTTATTCCGCTTTCACACGTCACCGTTTTCTCTTTCTGTACAGTAGGTGCTGTGAAAAAGGATTGAAGTCATGAGCCATTCCACGACAAAGTCAAAGGTGATCTCTACGCACCCTGTGGAACATCGAAGCATTTACTGCATGATATTTTCAGTTTTTAAACCTAGTTTTAAACTAATAAGAACTATTTTAGTACAACATGCTGAATTGAGTGCTTAGCTTTTCCACTCAGTAAGATATACAGTATTAGTAAACTCTATGAGTCAACTATTTTGACTCATAAAATTTAACATGCATGTTGTTGTTTTTTTTGTTTGTTTGTTTGTTTTTTGTTTTTTTTGACTGGCTAAATGAATTTTTTACAAATCATAAAAATGTAAAAATAAAGTAATAAGTAAAAAAAAAAAAATTCAAATTCATATTGGGTAAAATCTTGCCATAGAAGAATAAACAAACTTATATCTTGTATCTTATGAAAATAAGAATTGTTTATATATTTTAAAATTAAGATACAATTATATTTATAATATATACTTTATTTATTTGAATTTGAATGATATTAGAAAGGTTTTCTCTTACACTGATTAATATCGTCGTCACACCCTCCCTTCCCTACCAGTGTCCAGATTGTCATCAGGAAGTCATCAAGAAATCACATGGGCAGTGTGTTGTGTGCCAGTTGTGTTCTAAAGTGAAACGTCGCGTCTTTCGATTCTGCTGTGATTGCCAGAGAGAGTGGCTGAAGACAACTCCACCAGACAGCGCCTGTAATCAGCCAAACTGTGCTCTCCGGGCTGCTCTGCTCTCTGACAATCGGATCAGTGATCCCAACAGTTCAACATATGGATGTCCCTATTTCAGGGCCTGTCCAAAATGCAATGCTCTCCTCACACATGACGGAGAAGGCTGCCCCGAAATCGAGTGCCCTAAGTGTTCCACAGAATTCTGCTTTTGTTGTCTTCGCCCAACGTGCAGTCCCTTGAATGTAGACTTTGATTTAATTGACTGTGAGTCGATTAGACAGGAGTTCCACGATGATGACGAATGTACTATAGTTGATAACAGTCAGAGTCTAATGGCACTTCGTTAGTAGAATCAGTCTGTAGGAGACAAAATCAAAATGTCTACCACACATGAGTAAAATTCCACAAGGTTTGGGAACCTTTAAAACACAGCCTAGGTCATACTGTGCTTCTATTTAATCTCAAAATGATTTCACAGTCTTTCTTTGTGCAAACAGAAAATGTTTGGAATAATTCGGTAAAATAAATGTAAACGTAATCTATGCATTAAAGAGAATTTACAGTTTGAAAGTGAGGTCTTGTTTTTATCATGCTTCATACTGTATATCAAGTCTCTCTTCAGAAAGCAGAAGAGCGATTGATGCTAATTATAGCATTTCTACAATGGCATTATTATTATTTTATTCACTAGACTATTTGTTTTGTTTTGGGGTTTTTTTTGTAGAATTTGGAAATTAGAAAAAACTGTGAAATGCATTTGCATATTTCCTTCAATTGAATTTGTTTGTTTCAATGATTTATGTAATAAAACACTGTTAACTTTGTCTGCAACAATATGAAAGATTAAGCTTTTTTAATATTGAAATGAATTTGAATAGTAAATTGCTAAAATGATCAAAAATCACACACACAAAATCAAACACTTTCTTCCTGTCAGAAAAACTGAAGGATGCAGTAAACTGTTAATTTATCAAATATTTATACAAACATTTTAAAGCCAAATGTACAGGCTTTTAGCCTACTAGAATTTTTGTGCACTCTCTCTCTCTCTCTCTCTCTCTCTCTCTCTCTCTCTCTCTCTCTCTCTCTCTCTCTCTCTCTCTCTCTCTCTCTCTCTCTCTCTCTCTCTCTCTTACAGTGTGTCTAAATTCAGAGTCAGGGTGACTAATTGTTTTTGCCCTTCCTTCTCTCTTTCTTTCTGCTGATGGCTTGTAAGAGGCTTGTGGGTTGAAGATTAGCATAGCACATCCCAAGCTGTCTAATCCTATTAGATGAACTGGACCATATCAGTCCTGAGACAGCGGGGCACTCATACACCCAGATCAACAGCCAGCGAGAAAGAAACGAGATAAAGGGAGATTTCCAGAGTTCTATTTGGCTTCTGATTTTTGCATTAAAAAAAATCTTCAACCTTTATCCCCTTCTTCAATCCCTCTATTCCTCTGTACATTACTCATGTCACACCTAGTCCAGTGTATCTGCCCTGAATGCTGAATCAAACTACAGGCTTCCATTGAAATGATTTATGAGATTTCCTGATTATGTGAACGTTTCTAAATTTGTTAGTCCACAAACCTAAAAATATTCAATTATTTGCTGAAAAAGATTCAATCAAAAGTTATGATCATAATCCTGGACTATGACTATGGAATATGAACTGAGATTAAGAGAACCCACTAGATCAGGTCCATCCTGTGCATGGGTTAAGACAGTTAAGTGTCTACAGAGATGTGTTTTCACAGAAAGTGGCATATTAGAGGGAGAAAAAGTCCATTAGCTTAGAGAGTGCTGTGAATGAAGCTTATTTATCTGCCGGGCCTTCGTAGTCACAAATGACTGGCATAGAGGCTTTATGACTGTCTCCCAAACAGGAGCTGATAATGAGAATTTTCTGTTTGCAATGGCATGTTTTACAGACATCTACTGTGCATAAGAGCTACCAAAGATGATGTTTATTTGAATTATCTTACCAACAAGCTATAGATACACTTCAAAGTATGTGGTTCATCAATCACTCATACACGACTTTAATGACCCCTGCTGATAAACACAGCTCAAGCTTTACATACATGAGTTACAACTGTTTAAAAATATTAAGCTCCACCCCATTAGAACCGATTGGAATATGGATTCCATATTGTTCTCAAATCAAATTTTTGATGTTCAGACTTTTTTCCAGACTTTTTTTAAGTTTTTGAAGATGTTCTAAAAAATTGCTACCTACCTGTAACAACCAAACAATCAAGAAGTTTAACATTAACTTGAACTGTCCCATTGAGCAGTGCATGGGTCTTTTAAATTATTCCAAAAGTGTATAGGTTACAGTCACAGACAGACAGTACACCCAAATTCACATTCTATGAGAAAGGTGATGTGGATTAAACACTAAAGAAGGTCAAAAAGTCACCACTTGGACTGAGCTTTCATCCACCCCTCCTTTGTCCTCCACTTGTCCTCTCTCTCTCTCTCGTCATCTCTTCTTTTCTAAATCTGTCTATTCCTACTAAGAGCCAGGGCTCAAAGTAGCGTTTGCTCTACCTACTCTTCCGCAAAAGGCACCTCGGTTTGGGGAAAGACCAAAGTCCATCACGACTCCTCAGATTTCAAGGAACCATAATTCTGTCATTTTGGACACCAATTAAAGGAATTCTGCTGTCTGTCAGACATTTTTGAAGAAATATACATTTATTTGGAAAATATATTTCCTAGCCTTATCTGGAATAACATTTTTTAAAAAAAACTTCCTTCACTTACCTGATTATTCGGTGAGATACTGTACGCATTTCTTTTTCACTGGGAGAACGGAGGACTCCTTAAACTCTGGCTTTCTCAAGGCTCCACAGTTCTGATGGAAGGTTCACTGAAAAAGGCCTTAATTTAGACACATCAACAGAGGTAAGAGTGTTTGTTCTTTGTTTCTCACTATTCTGAAATGATATATGGATAAATTTAAAGTTTTAATCACTGTCACCTGTTTAATTACTGCTATTACTGCAATTACTTTTTTGCTAATCAGCTTCAGTTTATTTTGTATAGCTTGCAACTAGCCTTTTTGAGCTAACTCTATTCAGGTATATTGCTAATTGGATGAAGCGTTCAACATCAAAATTGTATTAAAATGCTTTTGTATTAATCTTGCGTTAATATTTCCATCAAGAGGCTCAACCTTATGGTTTGATGTTTTTAGCTATGATCGAGGCGTTAATGATATTATGTAATTACATCTGTTAGCAAGAGTTAGCTGTCATCTCAAATGTTGAATCATTAAGTTTTTAAAGTCAAATCTAATTTCTATTGTATTATGCTAGTCAGATTTGTCTTGTACTTTTGTACTAATTTCCAGCCTTGCTAATCAAAGATGATTTTTAAAAAAAGATTAAAACAAGCCGACAAATAATATGCTTTAAAAAGAAGTAATATATAAATTGACAGATATGATTCATCATTTATCATGTCCGTGGTACTCATAACTTGCATAATATAACTAGTAGATTCATAAAATGCTTATGCCCACCACACAGTGAGATCTTAGTTCAATTTGCATTTTTATCAACTTAAATAAATTGACAAAACCAGTGATGCCATTAAACCTACTATTATTAAGATTTGGACAGACACCAAGAACACCAAGAACAAAGGCATGAACTAAGGCATTACAAAGGAAGAAAGGAAGACCAGAGAAAGTCAGTTAATAATAAAAAGACAAGAGATTAAAGATTTTATTCCTCACTGACCCAGGGCTAATAATTCCTAGTCCTGATAATTAGCTTGCCAGACACACAGGGGTAAATAAGTACATACTGTAACCTGCCACAGAGGTACTGTACATTGACGAACCTGATGAATCTTGAGAATCTCCAACCAAACAGACCATACAGACTATATATTAAGCATGATTTTTGTAATTAAATTCTGTAAGTGGCTGGATAATGTAAATGTTTGTAATTAATCTACATGTCTCTTACCTTTTTTCTTTCCTTTGCCTGACATCGCTGTTATGATATAACACATAGGGCAGGTCCTCTAAAAATACTTCTCTGTTTTCCCTGAATCATAACAGGAAAAACAAAATGACTGTCCATAGAGACCCTAACTTCCTCTGGCAGTCTCACCATCCACGATGGCATGCAAATCCTTACAAAGAATGGAGGAGAAAACATGACATAGAGGACCAACTCACTAGTACACATGCACCCCTATCTACAAACTGTTTATTATACACAATGCATAGGCATTGCTGGCGGGGGAATTGGTTTCTTCTGCCTCTGCTCATAGTCTGTTATTTTCCCTGTGAGGCTTGGGGTGTCACTTTGAAGATTGCACTGGTGGGACCTTGGACATGTGACCCCATGTACTCTAAAGCCCTGCCTGATGTGGCTGCTAGATTAGCTATGACGCGCATCAATAAAGACCCTTACCTCAGTAAAGGATACTGGTATGATTACACCCTGATCAATGAGGACTGCCAGACTTCCAGGGCTTTGGCCCGATTCATTGAGTTGGAAGGGTATGGCTCTGTTTTTCTTGGGCCAGCCAACCCGGGCTACTGCACCTCCGCTGCTCTACTGGCCAAGAACTGGAATGCAGGCATCCTGTCTTGGGCATGTCTGAAAACCACCATGGACGATGGGACATACCCAACATTCCTTCGGCCTGTGCCACTTTCGTCTCGGGTGCTGTTTGCTGTGCTTCGATTCTTTCACTGGGCACATGTAGCCATTCTGTCAGAGGAAAATGACATATGGGAGGCAACTGGACAAGAACTTGCTGCATCACTGCGAAGCCTTGGCCTACCCATCAGTACTGTGGTTACCATGGAGATGGATGAAGATGCACCCCGGAAAGCTCTAGAGAAAATCAGAGCGGCAGATCGTGTGAGAGGTGTGTTTGTAACAGAGAAACACATATAAAAATTTGTACTGATACACATCTGTGATAATCCTGGGATTTTTATCTCCTTTAACTAACTTCAGATAATCAAATGTGTATGATTTGGCACTGCAACCCAGTTTGTATTAGCAAATTAAAATTAGGTCTCCAGTTTCTGGAATTATCATAATAAAGAAGTAAAAAAAAAAGGCTGCAGAAGATCCTTCAGTTGTTTTGATTCTAATTCCCCAAATAGTATCTCTTCTCATATTAAACAATGCATTGTTTGTCTGCAGTGATCATCATGTGCATGCACTCTGTTCTTCTGGGTGGAGAGGCTCAATACAAGTTGCTGAATATGGCAATGCATATGCGCATGATTGATCGGGGTTACATATTCATCCCATATGACACCCTACTCTATGCGCTTCCATATAAAAATGTGACCTATTCGGTACTGGCTAATAATACCCAACTGCGACGGGCATACGATGGAGTCCTCACCATCACCATGGACCAAGGACAGCAGAACTTCTATGAAGCCTTCAAAGAAGCCCAGGACAGCTACGAGATCCGCAGCAGTGCTGAGCCTGAACAAGTGAGATTTGGGGGGTGGGGTTAAAGTATGCCTTTCATTATTAAAATTTAATAAAAAATGTGAAATTAAAACATAAGCTAGACTAAAATCCTGGGATACTGGTGTCAGGAAAAAGTTATGTGTATATATATATATACCAGCTATATTGGTGGTTTGTTGGACAGGTTCAGGATCAAGAAAGAACCTTTAGAGCGACAGAAAAACCCTTTATGGTTCCAAATTGACTCTAGTCAAGTAAATCTAAATTCATTGCAGCTCTCATTTTTCAATACTTTCAACATATTCAAAAATCCATATAAATGATTAAATGTTTTGAGGTATAATAAGAGCTTTCCTCTTTCCTTTCAAGGTCTCTCCATTCTTTGGCACCATCTACAACATGCTGTACTACATAGCCATGGCAAATGAAAAGAGTAGGTTGGCAGGAGGAGGCCGTCGGGTGACAGGTGAGGCTCTGGCTCAGAACAAAGGAGGTTTTGAGTTCACAGGCTTCAATCAACCCATTTCGGCAGGCAGCAACGGCGAGGGCATGCAAGCACGCTATGTGGTGTTGGACACAGATGGCACCGGTGCCACCCTCCATCGGACACATGTCCTGGAGGCACCACACACATACGGGAAATTTGGTGCGCTCAAGTACATGGGGAAATCCATCCACTTTGCAGGTGCCTCCCCCAGCACTGACCCTAACTGCTGGTTCAGCAGCTACGTGGCCTGCAGCGGTGGTAAAACAGGCCACACTGGCCTATTCCTTTGTATTTTCATGTTAAAAATGTTTGCAATACAAAAACAAAAGCTAAAAACATTTTTATCATCTTCATTGTCTTATTCTTATTTTAGTTACTTCTTTATTATATTTATTTGTTGCCGCAATTTCAAAGCTTTACTTGCTCCTTCCTTTTTTGGACAGGAATGGATGGCGTGACCTTCTTTTTCCTTTGCCTCCTTTTCTGTGCTTTAATTACTGCAAGTATTTTCCTCTACCACATGAAGTAAGAGCCTTTTGTGTGGTTACTTGTTCAGTTCTGTTTGGATTCTTCTACTGACAGGGCACATATTGCCCATGCACTCTGAAAAACACTTTGTTTTCATATTACATATACATCCTGAGTTTCACATATTTTTTGATAGTTATATATTTTGCTTTATACATGTTTGCTTTTTTGTTTTGTTTTTCGGTCTATGTAGGATAACTGGACAACTGGGTGTGTTGGGAGGGGGAGGTATTTCAGCCCCCACTAAGATAGTGCTCACACTGGATGACCTGGTCTTTATAAACACACAACTGAGCAAGAGGGTCAATAATAATAATAACTAAATAATAATTTATAATAATAATAAACTTGTCTATCAGTCAGAAATGTATGTCTCTGATGAACTTTTTTTTTTATCTGTCTAAAGAAGCTTAATGAAGACAGTATGATGAAGTCTCAGTTAGATGAGAAAACGGCTCGTCACTCTGTCTCAGGACGAAGCTATTTCACGTCAACTCCTGAAATCTCCAATGTGGCTGTGTTTGAGGTGTGTAAAAAAGAATAGTGTTTTAATTAATTTTTGAATTAAAGTGTGTGTGTTGTTTATATGTATGTTGTGTGTTGGCAGGGTGACTGGGTATGGTTGAAAAAATGCCAAAATGGAGAAAATGTCACAGAGATCAATGAGACCACACAAGCTATCTTTATTAAGGTAAAGGATAAAGAACAAGAGAGCAAAATGAAATTCATTGCTGATAACGGTGATATGCAAAGTCAAAGGGAGGCTTAATGGATGGGAAAAGCAAGTGGTGAGAGAACGAGTGATAATTGTAGAAGGCTTACATATCTCTCTCTGCATCAGCAGCTGAGGGATATGCGTCAGGAGAATTTAAACCCATTCCTGGGCCTGTTTCTGGACTCTGGGATATTTGGCATCGTGACTGAACACTGCACAAGAGGAAGCCTGGAGGACCTACTTAGCAACGAAGAAATGAGACTTGACTGGATGTTCAAATCCTCCTTGCTTATGGACCTTGTCAGGGTAAGACAGACACACATAGAGATATATCATAAAAAGTTTATCAGTATTACTCAAGATGTATCATAAAATGTCCCTGTTATTTGGTGCAAGACAGTCTCTCTCTCTCTCTTTCTCTCTCTCTCTCTCTCTCTCTCTCTCTCTCTCTCTCTCTCTCTCTCTCTCTCTCTCTCTCTCTCTCTCTCTCTCTCGGTTTCATCTATTAAAAAAAAAACGCTGTCAACTAAAAAAGTCAGGCTTTGGTGACTTTACTAAAATGATTTTGTTTAAGAAATATATATCTCACCTACTGAGGTAAGTTTTTGTCACCTACTGAGGTAAATTTTTGTCACCTACTGAGGTAAATTTTGTCACCTACTGAGGTAAATTTTTGTCACCTACTGAGGTAAATTTTTGTCACCTACTGAGGTAAATTTTTGTCACCTACTGAGGTAAGTTTTTGTCACCTACTGAGGTAAGTTTTTGTCTCAATACTGAGGTAAATTTTTGTCACCTACTGAGGTAAATTTTTGTCACCTACTGAGGTAAATTTTGTCACCTACTGAGGTAAGTTTTTGTCTCACTACTGAGGTAAATTTTTGTCACCTACTGAGGTAAATTTTTGTCACATACTGAGGTACGTTTTGTCACCTACTGAGTTAAGTTTTTGTCACCTACTGAGGTAAGTTAGCAAGACTAGCTAGCACACAGCACTTTAGCTTCTTTAGTGCCATAAAGTAGTAGTAAAGATGCTGCAGGTCACTTTGTTTAAGACACTTAATGTTAATTATAAGTGTATAAACCTGATATTCATACATGTGCTAAGCCTTTGTGTTTTAAATTGTGTATTTTGTAAGCTATACTACGATAATGTTCACTCACTCAAGACCGCAATCGCTGCATAGTGATGTGTTTTGTACTCGAATGAATCGATTTAGTGAACTTTGTCTGTTAGTAGAACGAATCTTTCGTATAAGCCATTTTCTTCCTTGTAGAAGATGGCATTTGTGTTTGCCTTTCAGGGCAGTTTAAACAAAATGATACCTTAATAGTAGCAGTATCATCACTGCGAGAAATGCATAATAAATGCAGAGTCAATTTGTCAGTCGTCTGTTAGAGAGGATAGTCCAACAAAAAACGTCTCTTATTATCATTTTTAACACTTATCTCTGTTTTGTCCTTGGTCTTTTATCCCTCATTGTCTTTCAGGGACTGAAGCATCTGCATAATAGGGGTATTATTCATGGGCGTCTGAAATCTCGGAACTGTGTGGTGGATGGCCGGTTTGTTCTAAAGGTGACAGATTATGGTTTGAACAAAATTATGAGCTCCCTAAACATCTCCCAGGATGACAGCAGGCCAGAGGGTAAGAATTGGATGTGTGGATACATGCTGGAAAGTGTTGATCTTATGCTATTCACACCTTTTTAAATGAAAATTTAAAAAAAAAATCTTGACTAAAGTCATGTAAACTTTACAAGCTGCATATTCTTATTATGAGTTCGGAGCGCTGAATGTGATTCGTGGTCCATATTAATGAGAAATATGACCTGCACCATAACTTACTCAACATGTTAATCAAGAGAAATAGATGGAGATTTATGCTGTAATGATTACTAGATAGTCGAAGTGATGGAATAAACATGCAGACTGACTTTGCAAAATGTATTTACAATTCGAGTGGTGCACTTTATTTATCTGCAGATCAGTTGTGGACAGCCCCAGAGCTCTTAAGAAACATGAACCTGAGGAATAAGGGCACATACAAGGGCGATGTCTACAGCTTTGCCATTATTATGCAAGAGGTCATCTCACGATCTGCCCCTTTCTGCAAGCTGGACATGCCTGCAAAAGGTTGCACACAATTTTTACATTCACTATAATATTATAGATTGTTACATTTTATGTTGTACAGCAGTTCTAACAATATATCTTATCAGAAGCACCAAAATATCTTTATGTTATGCATGTGGGACTTTTCACAGTAGCGTGTGAAATGTAATATGCAAATATGGTTATCGTGTGTGCAGAGATCATAGATATGGTACGCAGTCCTCCTCCTCTTTGCCGACCCTGTGTATCAGTGGACGAGGCTCCACTGGAGGTCATTCAGATCATGAAGCAGGCCTGGAGTGAAGATCCAGAGCTGAGACCCTCGTTCGAGGAGATCTTCAAACAGGTGCAATTACAAACAAACGTTTGCAGAGACAAACATATATTGTAGAAACTATAGTTTCAGACAGTTTAACATGAATTTTTGTGCTGCCACAGTTTAAGACTATCAGTAAAGGAAGAAAGACCAACATCATTGACTCTATGCTGCGCATGCTGGAGCAATACTCCACCAATCTGGAAGACTTGATCCGTGAAAGAACAGAGGAACTGGAAGTTGAGAGACAGAAAACAGATGCACTTGTGGCCCAGATGCTGCCCAAGTCAGTCTCTCTTACACATAGACAAACAAAAACCCACATGCACTGGACCGAATCACTGTAAATTAATTTTATTTCTCTCTGACTGCAAACAGATCTGTTGCTCTGGCTCTGAAGAAAGGGAAGCCAGTGACACCAGAGCATTTTTCAGAGGGAACATTGTACTTCAGTGACATTGTTGGGTTCACCACCATCTCAGCACTGAGTGAACCCATCGAGGTGGTGGACCTTCTAAATGACCTTTATACCCTTTTTGACTCTATCATTGGCATGCACGATGTCTACAAGGTATTGTTAATTAAACCAAGACCTGATTTTTAATCTTGTAACTCATTAAATAAACTTTGTCTCTTGGGTCAGTCATGTAACAAGGAAAGAGACTTAGGCATATAATATTGGATATATTTACAGCAGAGGTGGGACTAAGTCACACATGTGCGAGTCACAAGTAAGTCTCAAGTCATGAATGTCAAGTCAAAGTCAAGTCGAGTCTTTTTTTAATATTTGTCAAGCAAGTCTCAAGTCTCAAATTTGCGACTTAAGTCTGACTCGAGTCAAGTCGAGTCCCCCATCTCTGAGTCATTTAACTGAAGTCCGAGTCAAGTCTCAAGTCATGATTGTCAGGTCAAAGTGGAGTAGAGTCTTTTTTAATATTTGTCAAGCAAGTCTCAAGTCTCAAATATGCGACTTAAGTCATATGACTCAAGTCCTCCATCTCTGATTTACAGTATGTGTACTCACTGGACTTATTTATATTTTTGTAAAAATTAAATGTTTAAGTCTTTTTTACATCTTTTTTACTGCTTTTGACATTTGAAAATGCGACATGAATGAATGCGACATCATCTA
Organism: Tachysurus fulvidraco; assembly: GCF_022655615.1. NCBI lineage: Eukaryota > Metazoa > Chordata > Actinopteri > Siluriformes > Bagridae > Tachysurus > Tachysurus fulvidraco. Next base: position 13,569,590 of record NC_062543.1, read on the forward strand.
ATATAGAATATATATCTACAAAGGGTCAGAAGGGGTGGGATTAGGCGTATGTTGGAACTGTGTAGCAGAAAAATGCATAACATATACTGTATGCATAATTAAATGTTTCTGAGTGTGTTTGAGAATAGCGTCATGTTCATCATCACTAAATACTTTGTGAATTGACAGGTTGAGACCATCGGTGATGCGTACATGGTGGCGTCAGGGGTTCCCACCCGCAACGGCAACCGGCATGCAGCCGAGATGTCCAACATGTCTCTAGACATACTGTCCTGCATTGGCACATTCAAAATGAGACACATGCCTAGTGTCAAAGTCAAAATTCGCATTGGTCTCCACTCTGGTTAGCCACTTTTTATTTGCATACACAAACCAAGAGACGTAAAAGGTTTGCTACTTCATGCAAACAATTCCATCCATAAAAAAATAAAATGATGTAAGACAACCAATGTCTCGGGAATTTAAGGGATTAAATACTGGACTTAAAATGCATTCGAGACATTTTAGGAATTACGTACATCCATTTTAGGATATTGGATGTTGCAAGTTTTTGCTGGCAGTGTATCCTATCATTAAACCTTTACAAAACTCAGAACTAAAAAAAACTGCATCCTTTGATGGATAGGCATTTGGAGTGAGTCGCCATTTCTGGGCGATATCCAATTAGATTCCTCATCCTATTAGGCCCCATCCCTGAGTCTATTACTGCAATGCCATTAAAGCAAAGTCGCCTGAACTGCACGTGGGCACAAGTGAATCGCTTAAAACTGGCCGTAAATATTGTTAATACGATTTTTTACAGCATGTATTATTGCTGATGGTGTCGATCCTTTTACTTTGTGTTGATTGTTATGTGTGCTATAGGTCCAGTAGTAGCCGGAGTAGTGGGGCTGACAATGCCTAGATATTGTCTGTTCGGTGATACAGTCAACACAGCGTCTCGAATGGAATCCACAGGGTTGCGTGAGTACTCTAAGCTACTCATCAAACTCATTGTAAGCAGTGCGTGTGGTGATTTGTTGTGACTCCAGTAAAAAAAATGCAATTTAATATATTTAAACTAAGGACCATTTGCCTGCACTTTCTTGTCTGTAAATGTCTACAGATTGAAGTCCTCGTGTGTGTTGTGTGTGTGTGTGGGGGTGTTTTGTGACAGGCTTAGTGAGCTTAAGCTGTAGAGCACATTGTAAGCTTTTAAGGCTATCAGCCGAATTAGAAAGAAAATTCTGCTTTAGTAGAAAAGTAAAGTAGTGTCCTCATACAACATGTTCTCCATTCTTTCTGTTCCTGAACCTGTCAGGCCTTGGGGCAAAGATTCACACACACACACACACACACACACACACACACACACAAACACACACAAACACACACACACACACACACACACACACACACACACACACACACACACACACACACATGCACACACACACACACACTGTTCTTTTTGTCTTGCACTCACAAATTAAGGTTATTATCATGGCCACATTATATATTATGTTTTTTCCAAATTGCACAATATACTAATTTTTGACCATTTTTAATGTCAATCTTTTTACTTTTTAGGTTTTTTAGATATATTTTTATTTAGCTAATATATAATTTTGGTTTTTTTTACGGAATACAGGTCTCTTAATTAACTTGTGGGTGACGTCTTCACACTCACACGTTCGATAGTCGTGACAGTTACAGTCAGAAAAATTTTGCTCCCACTTTCATTAAGAATGACTAAAGTAAAGCCAAACAAAGGAGACAGGCATTTCTTAAAATGACAAACACAGCAGGCAATCAGCGATCATGCATGAACTAGGACAAGCAAGGTCGATAAGTTGTAAACAAAGCAAATGGTTTAGACTAACAACCAAAATGCTGGTGCAGAAAAGGTGGCAAGGAATTTCAGATTTTTTTAAGAAATGTGTGTGATTGTAAGCAGGTTTTGATTGTCATCTGACGCAAAGGATTAGCTGAGGATTGTGGGTATCGGCAGGTGACGGGAACATGAGAGAGAAGTTGCTTATTATTTCTTTAATCACAGGTTTGCATTTGAGTCTTAACAACATATGGGTACAAGGAAAATTACCAAAAGGAAGGAATGAGTTGTCCCTGTTTACTGACACAGCACTTACAGTACAGTAGATACATGAATGTGACAGACCATGTTACATGTTAAGACACTGCTGACTTCTAATCTGAGGCCTTTATAAATCTTGTTGAATGTTAAATCCTGCAGCTTACAGAATACATGTCAACCAGAGCACAGTTGACATCCTCAGAGAGCTCAATCTCGGATACCAGATAAATTCGAGGGGCAAAACGGAACTTAAGGTAAAACCTACAACCATTCATTCACACATCATATCCTGTAACTCATGTACTATTTAACATATCACTATATACAAAAAAACATAATTTTGTATACAGATAACTTGCAGTATATTATATCACAGTGCTTCTGAACTCTCTAATCTGATTGGTCAGGAGGTGTTCAATAATATTATATACTGGCAGCCTTGGAATCAGAAGGTTCATATTAAATGCACTCTTTGTAATGCATTATCGTTTTTATAGTAACAAGTTGGACCTCTTAAAGACTTCCAACAAATGAATTTTTTAGTGTGCTATTTAACAGGAGAAAACACAAGATTCTTTATATAGTAATATGTTATGTAACATTTATGGAGGAACTCTCCAGTGTCAGCTTTTGCATTTTAGAGCTATAATGTAAACTTATAACTGCTACATTGACGTTTAAATGCAACTGTAAATGGATAAAAAGTACATGTTGTGGGTCATCTGTGAACAACACACTTCTTTCATTACACCTAATATAACACATTATCTCTTGTGATAAGGGTAAAGGAGTCGAGGAGACATTTTGGTTAGTAGGGAGGGATGGATTCACCAAGCCCCTTCCCATACCACCAGATCTCACACCTGGGTGAGGGTCACATCTCTTATCAAACGACACCTTTATCAATTGTAGATCCTGTTAGAGTAATATACAGTAAGTCTGTGTTATGTGATGTCACACAGGGCGAGTAACCATGGCATCAGCTTGGAGGAGATTCCTACAGACAGAAGGCAGCGCTTCCTGGACCGGCAAAAGATGATGGGTTAAAGAAGTACCTTAAGGAATATGCAAGTAAATTAATTTATTTGCTAATAATAATAATAATAATAATAATAATAATAATAATAATAATAATAATAATAATAATAATAATAATAATAAAATCTTGCAAGACTGTAAATAAGAAATAGAGGGAAGTTTAACATTATTTAAAAAAAAAGTCATTTGGGAGCAAATGTATCCATTGAACTGCTGTTCTGCAGCGCCCCCTGTCGGATTACAACAGGCTCACACAAGTGCTTTTGTTGCACTGCCTGCATTTCTGATGTCTTCTAGTGACTCAAAATGTTGGGTCAAAACAATATTTACTGACTTTCTGAAAACTGTAAATGGTATATGTAATATATATGATATAATGGTATATATATGTGACTTATTAGTATCGAATTAACTACTGAATTATTGCGAAGGCGTAGACTTGTGGTCACCCAGTTCAGTTGTGTTAGTAAATAAAAATTACACCTAATGTAATCGTTATGATTTCAAATAAAACATCATTTAACAATTAGCTTATACATTTTGCACCACTGTAATTTAATATCAAATACAGGTTCATTTAATATCACATACAAAAGGCTAACATAGATTTTTAAAAGATTTTTAATAATTGGATCGAAGCAGAAGACGACTTACAGTAGATTAGTGATGTGTGATTTGTGATTTGTGAGACAACTTTTCTAGGTTCTGGGAACCGACTCACATTTCTAAAAAGCTGTTTATTTTGGAAATGAGGACGAGACAAAAAGGAAACTGTGATGCTCTGAGTGAAAACTGTCTTTTCTCAGCATGTGCCTTATTACAGTACACAATAATATTCATGCAAGAAGGATTGGTGTAGTTTAATCAGTGCAGATATATGGAAAATGCAACTCACCCAATAAAAGACATACGATATAAGATGATTTATAAAACACTATAACTGGTATATGAATGTTCATCTGCACTCTTGTTCCTTTGTTGCCATGCAGGCAGTGATGCTGATCTTCCTCCACCAGCTGTGACCGGACCTCTGGCACGCAGCAACAGATTCAGGCATAATTCAGCATGGGGTGGGACAAAAGAAGATGCCCTGGGGGTTATTTACTTTCCCCATTACTCCTATCTGATGCTCCCAAAATACATATAAGGGGCTGGATTTTTTTTTTTTACAAGGATGTCAAACCCCCTCAGCCTCTCGATATGAACCACTGCCATTCTACTACACATTAAAATCAATACTTAGCCAATACATTAAATGTACTTTGTAGTCAGTGCTTCAATCAAATTTATCCTTGTAGGCAAAATATCGTTTTTTGGGTTTTTTTTTAATTATTTGCATTAAATCTTACAAGATAGAGTAGCATAAATGGTTAAGGTGAAGCCAAAGGAACTTTAATTTTTTTCATTCTGTATTTCTACACAGCACACTGTGTTTATTATGGAGAGATTCCTGTGTAATGACACATATCGAAAGTTACGGTTGGCCAAGTTTGAATTTGGATAAAAAGTTTTGTCAAACAGCCGAGCGAACAGGACAAAATTCTCTCAAATCCTTTGACACTTCACACTTCTAAGTTTTCTGTTCAAACTCCAGAGATCTTCTGTGTACTTCTTTCTTCGCCCGAAGTTAAGGCGAAGAAGTTGTTGAGCCTCACAGAAAATCTTATCGCACACTTACTGACATTTTTATCACCCAGCAATGAGTACATGAATTGTGACGTATAATCCCATTTTATTATCATAACCAAGGCTGAATGTACTGTACAACCACTCCATAATGAAGCACAACACGCAAATCTGATATATGGAACTGGCGTAAATTTGCAAACGCGTACTTGGTCCTTGCTATCGTTTCAGCTGCAGTTCTACTGGACTCCACAATCAGCTGCCATGTCTCTGTGCACTGAACTTTACTATTCCTTCAGGTTCTGAAGTAGGCCATGTTTTTTTTTTTTACTAAACAGTTATGTTAATGTATACTGTAGGTACTGTTAAACTGAAAATCTGAGAAATGGTTGTGTAAATAAAATTTATTTTAGCAGGGAAGAATACTTTCTCATATATATACTTATTTTAATGTGATTGTTTTTAAATGCATCATTATCACTGAATAATCCCCCTCATACAACCCCAATTACTAATTATATAAGCCTATTAATATGTATTGCTTCATAATCAGGGTTTGTACTGTATAGAGGGAGACGGGAATCTACCATGTTGTTTTAATGCTAAATATTTAAAATGTACATTAATTAGGTTGAATGTTTAGCTAACTTTATACCATCCACCAAGCTGGTGCCCCCAAGGCAAATGACCCCCTTTACTTAAGCTTTTAATTCTTTATTGTTTTCTTAATAGTCCAACTAATGGTTATAATATTTATTTTAAGGTTTGTAAGTAGTCCCAAACTATACTGCTAACTTTTGCATCATTTATGTTGGCATTATAAAAAAATGTCTATACAGGGCTTATGATTTCTATAACAATATAATATTTTATTATATACTATAATAAAAAAAATTATATTTTTCGTCGTTCAAGTCACAAAAGGAAAACTACACTTTCGATCAGAAAGCAAAGAGGTTCATCCAAGACATCTTTTAATGATATTTATTGCCTTTATGATGATTTCACAAGTTTATTTACATAGCCAATATATTAATAATTCTATTTAATAAGCTAATAAACTGAAATGGATGAAATGGGGTTATTTAATCGGTCAGATTGTTTACCTAGACTTTATTAAGGTAAAAGTTCTCATAATTAAAAAAAATAAAAATAAACAAATACAAAAAAAACCTATAAATTTGCATCCCATCATTCTGGAACTGTATTTTCGACAACCACGATGACGTTTCCACCTCGGCATGCGGTCATTTGCCTAGAACTAGGACACGGACGCCCCGCCCATTATCTGAAACTCGCCTTCATATTGGACAAAGACAGATTCTATGGGTGTGACCTAAAAACGTGACTAAACTATGATTGGACCGGATCAGAATGCGAAATCGTGTCCAACACATGAAGCAACTGATCTGTGAGAAAAGACATTGTGGTATTAGAGACTGGATCAACAATAATCTTTTGGCTATTGGTTTTGTTTGTTTTTTTTGTTTAAAAAAAAAACAGGTGAAAATAGTGACTTTATGTATGAGTAAAGGTAAGAGATGGTGTTAGGGATATACACCAGATGTAGATATGAGAATAGGAGACAATGCAAAACATAACAGAGGACTAAAGTCATCAAGACTAAAGTCATCAAGAGCTCCACTGGTTTAGAGACGGATCAGGATAAGAGAAGGTAAAACTTCCGACACTTGTTTAGCACAAAAATACTCATGCAGAACTTATATAATACAAAAAGTAAGATTATTCTGCTTATTATTATTATTACTATTATGATTATTATTATTATTAGTAGTAGTAGTAGTAGTTGCCTAGTAGCGTATATTTACAGATTTTTGTCAATATTTTTTTTAATAAACTCGTATAAACTTTGTTTGCTGTTCTAAACGTAACTCAATACACGTCGATTTGCAAAACGTCAAGGTTTTTTGAAACTGATTAAACTGCTAAAATAAATAAATAAATAAAGATCGCGCGCACTAGCGGTTGCCAGATTGGGATGGATTACTGCTTAACACTTTGGACGGTACTTTTTTTTTAAAATTATTATACCCTGGCAAATATTTTTTTTGGTAATAGTAAGTTAATAGTAACAAATATAATTAGGAATAATTAGGTTCCGTGGAACTCCTGTTAAATATGTGTATTTTTTTCATTTAAAAAAAAAATGGTTGCTTGGTTACTGCTGGTAGAGGGCGGGGTCATACCGAATATAAACGCAGGGAGGGGAAATAAAAGAAGACAACAAACCCTCGAAATGTAGGCCAGCGTGCGTGACCCAGTTCCTTCCACTCACACACACACACACACACACACACACACACACACACACACACACACACACACACACACACACACACACACACACACACCAAAAACAGAATGCTTAAAAAGTACTTAAGTACTTAAATGCTTAAGTAGTAACTATACATCTGTACATCAGAACTATACAAATAACTTACATCTGTATGAGTTTTTTTACATTATAACTTATTATTATTATTATTATTATTATTATTATTATTATTTATTTATTTATTTTTTTAAATATCTAAACCCATGCATGATAACTTTCTTTTCCTATTCTCCTGACGTATTAGTGGCTGAAGATTTCTTACAAAAAAGTGCAAGGAATTTAACATAGTATATACATTTTTGTAGTACATACATTACAAACAGAAGAGAAAAAAAACCTGATCTGTTATAAAATGTAATTAAAATTTTTAGGCATATCCAAAACAATGAAAAATTGCCTTCTGGCTTGGTGTTACAGCTCTGTACAGACTTCACTAATGAGCCTGTATTAAAATATAATGTGGCTCTACTGCTGGTAAGCACAGCAGCATGCCGGCTGGGTGGCAGCCCAAGTGTGATCAAGGAGATCCCTCCTCTCACGCTGGCATGACTCCAGTTCTTGTGTGTTTTACTTTCAGAGTGCCAGGGTAATTTCCAGAGAGCATTTGTATGTAGAAGAAGTAAAACCGCTTGCACATTACCTTCATTTAACATGTTGCTAACAACAAAACAAGGTTTGTGGTGTTATGGCAAACTCTTTTCTCCAGCAAACCACAGCCATCACAATCTGATAGTGAAAGATGTGTTTTTTGTTTTTTTTTTTCGTTTTTTTGCCCCAAACCCATGAACAGCATTGCAGAGCCACTACAATCAGCACACAAAATCTCAGACTCATATGAAACCCCAAACTAGAATTAGCTACTGAATACCACATTGCATTAGAGTATTGCTCAATTGCTCCAGTGTTCCATTTGGGTTTTCTGAAAATAACATTATTCGGACAAAAATATAATTAAGTTACTGGTAAAATAAACGGAGTGCTTAGATAAACAAATGCATCAATGTAAACTGAAGCACTTTACTGTGTCCCCAGAAGAAAGTCACCAGCATCAGGTCGCTCCCAGTCTTTTGTGGAGGAGTATCGGGTGTTTTTGACTCTACTTCCCTTGCCAGAGTGCTGACAACAGGAGATCGTGGTGAGTATATGAGATAGATATTTTGTTTTGGCCCCCTGGCGAAGGCGATCACTCTGAGGCTGACCTACTTTTCTTCTACAGTTCATACCTGCAGAGCTATTTATACTCATGACACACATACTCTCTCTGTCTGTCTCTCTCTCTCTCTCTCTCTCTCTAAACCAGTAAATACACTAAATACAATTAAAGTTTTGGGCTAAGAGCCATCATTGCCATTCAATAGACATACATCCTCACCCAGATCTGCTTCGACCAGATCCCACAAGTTTTTACATGCCCCTTTTCATTACTCATATTGAGTTTTTCTTTTGCTTGTCCTCAGTGCTGTGCCTGCATATTGTGTGCAAACTGATTCACACAGTTTTGTTGAATAAATGCCTTTTGTGTCCAAGCTGTCCAGGCTTAAATGGTGCATGAAGATGGATTGTTGTAAGTGATAGCGTAGCCTCGACACACTGCAATAAATGTGCACTGAAAGAGAAAGAGCCTCACTGTAGTGTGTGAGCTCACGTTTCAAACTATCACTGAGAGGAGACACCATGGCATTTTATATTAGATAAAGTTATGGAACTCAGTGAAAGAATTTGATTAGAGTTTTAACATACTAGGGAATCACTGGCTGTCATAGTGGTGCCCTAGCATAGTCACTTCTCAGGGGTTTTCATCTGGTGCTCTAGTTTCCTTCCTGTAGGTGGACTTTGCTACATTAAATTGTTCCAAAGGGTGAGTGTATGTACTGTATGATGGTGCCCTGTATTGTACATTTATTTAATTAAGGCAAAATCACTGGAAATCTGTAGTAGGTTCGCTTTTGCCTATACTCGGATGTACCCAACAAATTTCTGCTAACAAATTCTTATTGATTTTACTCATTTTTCTCCATTTGCTACTGATAGGAGACTGAAGTGTCATTCTGCAGTGCCACACATGGACAAACTGAGGCACTTCCCTCAGGCAGGGGGTGATGAGTCAAAACTCTCAGACTCAGCCATCCGACCAGAGCGTGACAGTGAGGTCAGACAGTGCAAAAGAGAACCAGGTGACTCAGTGATCACTACAAGAGTCAGGATGGAAGAACACTCAGATGTTCCTTGCAAGGTGCCTCGCTTCCAGTATTGTGACTTTCCCTCACTACATCAGTGCATCAAGCAGCTATCCGTGCCACCACTGGAAGGCTGGCTAGCCTCATGCCCGCTTGGAAAGGTGCCAGCACACCGTCCCAGCAGCCCAAAGGAGAAGGTGCCGAAGTTTAAATATGTGGATTACCCATCACTCTACCACTGCATCCAGCAGCTCTCTGTGCCTCCACTAGAGATCTGGAGCTCAAAACTTTCAAAACCCAACCCAGGAGGGTTACAGACAGACACAGTAGGACTCCAGTGTCCCTCTCAGTTGCTTGGAGAAAGAAGGAAAAATGAAGAGATGCAGGAAAATATAGCAGCGAAACAAAGAAAGGAAAAGTGGGGGAGTGGGAGCACAGTCCGTGTCCCAATTCCAGAGCAGGCAGTGTTGCAGTCTTGCATGAAAGCTACACAGCCAAGCACAGCCTTAGTGAAGGAAGAGAATTCCCAGGGAGATTCCAGCATGCACCAAATACACTCTGGATTTACCGCAGATTGTGTTTCTAGTTCTGATTCAAGTTCTAGACAACAATTGGGCAGAAGAGCAGAAAGGAAAGAAAAAAGTCTCAGGCCAACTGTTATCAGCCGGGTTCGTACAGAATCACAGACAGAAAGACAGAAACATAGAGTGGTACCAGAGGAGCGACCTGATAAATGGAAATCTCCATCCCAGGTGGAGCAACCAATAGATCTAAAGATGGTCTTTCCCATTGGCCAACAGATATTTAGAGATCCAGTAGAGCACCAATCTCAACAGTGCAGGTACAAAGTCAAGGTCAGTATCATGGATAATAAGATCTCTAACCCAGTTGTAAAGAAGTCATCCAACTAATTTGCTTCTCATTTCACAGGGACCACACTGATGGCCTGACATGAAGAGGACCATCTTTCAGTCTCTTCTAAGATACACATGTTTGCGACAGATTAGCCTTGATCGATCATTTTGTTCAAACTCTACAGAATGCTTTGAACTGGCAAGGTCTTCTTAGTGAGGATCATCACATTAATATCACATGGTTAATGACAGTGTGTTAAGTCTTAGCCTTCAGGAGGTAAAAAAACAAACAAACAAACAAACAAAAAAAACACCGTTTAGAATTTTACTCTCCAAAATGCAAATGGCAGCTAAAAATGAAAGGTTTTACAACCCAAACTGGGGTATTTGTTTATAAGACAATATTCATACAAGCACCCACTCATATGTTTGTTTTACTGGTAATATCATCAGTCTAATAGTATTAAATGAAATCTACTGGAATTTTGAATATTTTATACTTCCGTAGATATAATGTCCCATTTCGTTTATCTAAAATCTACCTTAAGTGCTGAAGATTTTCACAGACATACTGTATTAATATTTGCTGATATAGCATTGTTAGCCTGTGAGAAGAACATATCTGGTGACAAGCACCAGAATTTTCAAATTGGATTTTTTTGAGAGCTCCTTTTTACAGTCTAGCAAATTTAAAGCACTCAAGAAAAACTGTGGGTACAAAATAGACAATCTCAGCCTAATGCTATGTTTGCTCTGAATTCAGGTGTAGGAAACTTTAGAATTGGGTCAAGAACTGAGTGTGAGCAACACTTTGGGCTTTCGCACCTAAAGAGTAAAGCTGATCCTACCTTTGGGGAAACCAGACCTACTGTAGAGCTAGATACAAATGCATTGGGAAATTCACAGGGGGCTGACTGCTTAGTTCTCGGTGCCTAAAAGAATGGTTGATGCTTATGCTGCAAAAATGGTTTGTTGTTCATATACTAACTTTTTTTTTTGTACTTCTGAGCTGTTTTTTTTTATGGAATTTTGTGTATAATTGCTACAAGATAGTGTTAAGACATATAAACTGGTTTTCAAAATATTTTCTTGTTTTGTATGTCTACACTCATGGGTTTGTATGCACTTATTACCAGTAATACTTACTAGTGACAGGGACCTACAATTTCTGACAGTGACATTTGATCAGAGATTATAAAGTAGGTATTACACGGTAATCCTGGACGAGTCCGACGTTCAAATGACTGACTGAAATGATTCCTTAAACCAGACGTATTGTCCAATTTTTTTTTTTAATTCATAAATGAGTTTCTACCTGCAGTCGGTTGCCATATAGTGTATGACATACCAAAATGTAAACCCTATAACCATGGTTTCAACTTGTCTTGTCATATATGAGCTCTGATTTAACTAAAGCTAGTAAGGAAGTACGAAAAATTGTTGGTGAATCTATATATTATATATACTTTTACTAATCTAACCAAAAGTGCAAGAGATCCGCAAGAGCATTAGTGAGTTCATTCACCGGTGATGGATGAGGAGGCATGGACCTGTTCAGGACACACGGTTTTCCGCTACAACAACGACAAACTATATCTTTATGGAGCTAGCTTTGTGCTCAGGGCATTTTCAGGCAGGACCTTTTGGGCTTTTTAGTTTCTGTGAATGGAAACTAATTGGTGAAACAGTTTGGGTGGAAAGGTGAAATGTTCAGGTGTCCACATGCCTTTGGGTATATACTGTATTTCACCATCGTATGATAGGGAATATCAGAAATGTATTATTTGTCGTGACAGGAAAGCATCATAAACTGTCCCTATATATCTAACATGTTTGCATGTGGAGTTTATATCGGTTTATCTATTAAAGTGTCTGAATTCACTGTCTGTTCTGGTACTCTATTTCTACCTGACTATGTTTTAGTCTGTTTCTAAATAAATGTTAGTTATTAACTAATGATAAAGGATTTGTCATGGATACGTTTGTAAAAGTAAAGTCATATAAAACGTGTGTATAGCTTTGGGATTTCCCTTCAAGGCAGTATCAGGAAATCCCCTCAAATGAGACTCTTTACTGCCGGAACAAACTTTCTGTTTCACTCAACATGAAGCGAACACGGAAGAAAAAGACAAGTACCAATAAACATGGTGTGAATCCTAGTTGTTTGAGAGGAAAAAAACGACGTACTGAGGAAAAAGAGGAATCTGGAATGGGAGGAACAGGTAACATTGTGTATTTCTTAAGGTGATATCTTGTGAGGAAAAATAATCTTTTTTTGAATATGTAGGTCTTGAGCTCACTGTGGAAGATAAAGTCCACCAGCTGTTCTAATGGGTATTTAAATGTATATCTGCCCCTGGTTACTATGTCAATATACAGCAATTATTCTTTAGATGATTTCATAAACCCAAAGCCAAAGATTTAAAAATGTATTTTTATCTATCTTACATTTGGTAGAGTATTACTTTACTTTATTATACAATTTGGTGCTTTTACATTGCTTACTGTTGTATATTTCTTCAAAATGTTATGCCTAACATATATTAAAAAGTCTAACAAATCCCTGTACTTATCTACATATTCAGTTGATCAAAACATTAGGTTTCACTTTTGATTGTTTTTAATATTCCGCCACTAAGCTGCCATAAAGTGAAAGCGTGATCCTGAACATTGAACTGAAGAAAAGTGAATTTGTAAACAAAAGCAAACAAATGCCAATACTTTTTTCAACAGAAAGTGTCACCACTATGTCAGCACTGCCTGAGAAGTCAGACAATATCAGAATGGTGAGCAGAACAGAAATTTATTCATATTAAAATTCCATACACTTTTGGGGAGTTGATTATTTCCCTATAACAGGACATCCGGAAGTGTTTATTTCCACTTATACCACAATGATTTTCCAGCAATAACAATTTCGAATGATTAAAAAAATGATATCTACTACGTTGTAAACATTGAGTTTACAACGTAGAGTGTCTTTAAAACAAGTTTTGTGTTATGTTACAGCAACAGTAAAGATTCACTTTGTTGTGACATTTAATAAGACTGGAAAAAAAAAGGATTTGCTGTTTAGAAGCACTATACGCTTAGGATTTAATAAAAATTATTTGAACTGTTATATCCCACTAGTTGATCAAACTAAATCAATTTACTTTGAATGTGCTCTGAATTTCAGAATGTTCCTAAGGAAAATGTATCGAGGACATGAAATGAAATGTTTGTCTTTGCTTTACAGTGTAAAAATTGTTCCTCCATCCTGAAGCCTGCAGTGTTTCCAGCAGGAGGGTCCACTTCGCTACTTCAGTGCCCACAGTGCTCTACCACGACACTGTGTGGAGACTGCCTGTATCCTTGCCCCGATGGCACCTGTACCAACAAGTCATGCCCGGTCGTCTCTTTGCTTCTCACCTGTGAGCAAGTCACAGAGTCCAGCAGCAGAGTGTATGGCTGCCCTCTTTTCAGAGCCTGCCCCAAATGCCACAGAATAATGATGCATGAAAAAGGATGTAAATATGTGACTTGTTCATGCAAGCATAGTTACTGTTTTATCTGCCTAAGGTCCAGACAAGTGTGCACAAAAGACACAACCAAATACTGGTCCTTGACCTGCTCTGCACCAAAAGCAGAACGGCAGAGATTTCAAACTTGACCAGCTGAACACTAGCTGTATTTTCCCTTTTTAATTGTACATTTGTCCATGTGTATAAAACTGTATACAAAATATATTTACATTTATTCAAAAACAAGATTATTTTTGTACATTAAGCAAAAGTCTAGCAATTTTGTATATTTTGACTCAAAACTTACCTGCTTTCTAGATTTGACTGCTTTTTTAAAACAGAATGATATTCAAAAATAGTTAATTTTTTTCTTTTAGATTTTGTTCTAACAGAATCGGAAACTCTTTTGAGATATGAAATACCCAATAAATCTCACTAAAGGGCAGTGAAAGACTCTTTAATTCCAGTGTTGTGATATTTAAGATTTCTGGAATGAGACAAATTCACATTGTACAATAGAAATCATTTCAAGTCAACACCAACACTTTGTTTTCAGGCACTTAAAGTAGCTTTAAAAAGTGTGAACAGTAAAAATGTCTAATGTTTATCTGTTACAAACTGCAAAATTAAAATACTTTGGCACAACAGAATAACGGCATGTATTGCAGAAATGTCATACTCCTGATACATTCAGCTTTTCAGAATACATGCTGGTTAAATTACTGTAGCAATATTTGTATAAATCCACAAGAATAAAGGCTGCCTTTATCCCAAGCAGCTGTCTTGAACAAAAGATCTGGGAGCTTTTCTTTGACAACTATAGGGCATCACAGCCCTTCGAAATTAGCTAGCAGTAGGTTCTGTTGGGTAAAACGTCCTTATAAACATCAATTTGCTATGATTATGCTCAAGATCACTAAATTTCTAACATTTTGATCTGAAATGAGTTAAAGTGAAAGTAAAAAGAAAGAAAGAAAAAGGTACCATAGTTCCCAGTCATAAAGAAAAAGGCAGCATTGTTCCAAACAGTTTGTCTTCACCAATAAATGCCATACAAATATACAAGTTCGGAGAGAACTGGCAGATACCAGACATACCAGGACACCAGATATTTGGTAGAGGAAATCTACTGCATTATGACTGGTCATGTCATAGTTTCGAAATAATTTGTAATTTGATGATTGTCATATTGCCACCTTCCGTTATGGCCAGAAACATAGCTCTAATTTATATTTCGCCAACATGGAGGAGATACAATTTTGGTGGATTACATAAAAGGTAGCATGTTTTTGTATGGGGGAAAAAAATTACGTTCCTGCGAGTAAACTTGTATTTAATGCTTAGAAATTAGAGTGACCTGAAAATGGGTGAAGTCAAAGAGGAGTTTCACTTATGCTCTCCCATAACCCTCTAAATTTGGTCTAATATTTGTCAAGCAACTTCGCTGGGCGTGTGTCCTCTGATGGAAGCGTAGCCCACCGCAGTTCCGGAATCTTTTCCCACAATGTGTGCACGAATATGGCTTCTCGCCTGTGTGGATGCGGATGTGGCGTGTGAGCGCCCACGAGTGTCGGAAACGTGCAGTGCACTCTGAGCAAGCATATGGTTTCTCGCCTGTATGGATCCTTTGGTGGATCTTGAGGTGCTCCATTCGATTAAAGTCTCGGCCACACTGCGAACAGCGAAAAGGACTTCGCCCAGGAGGGTACAAGCTGCGTTTAGGACTTTTGTGTTGATGGCTTGCTAGTTTAGGCTGCATGACACTGCGGAATCTATGCACATCCTCTGGCATAGAAAACTGCCCTAAAGCATGCTCCTGTCCAGAGCTGTGAGTAGGGAAATGCGAATTAGAGGCGGGGTTATTTAGGGAGGAGGCATCTCTTCGGGACATTGGTGCGTGGCACGTGTCCGGCTGGCTGGAGGACGCTGAGGCAAGGAAGTCCATACCTGGAAGTTCTTCTTGCAAGAGAGAAGGATTAGCTATTAGGAAAATGGCAAAGAACATAAAATTGGTTAGATGTGATTAGACAATATATTACATTTTTATTTTAAGGGCTTTTATGATTTTTTTTTTTAGAACAAATGCAGATTTATCTTGTAAGCAGCATTTAAACAGGAAATATCCCAATAAGAATTACACTCCTAACACTATTCTCTCAAAGTCACGCAATGCTGCTCAAAAGTGCTGGATTAATAGGTTTCCCCAAAGATATGTATATTACTGTACTTTTTGACTGTTTTTAATAAAACTTTCAAACTTCTGACATTGCGTTCCCATGTTATGATTAAGTGGCTACGGTTGTAAGAATACTTGCTAGGCAACTACATAAATTGCACAGAGAGAAACCCCTTACATTTATCTTACTCTTTAATATTTCTGCATGCAAGCATTTCTTTATACTAACAATGTGGAAAAAAAAACAAGGTAAGGAAAATCAATATGTCCTGCATATACTAAAAGTGCACTTTTTATATGGAAACTTCTACTGAACATAGCAAACACGATATCATTAGAGTTTAGAAACTATTTAAGACGGGTAATACCATGTGTCTGTTTTGCACAAAACCTACCCAGAGCAGAGCTGCCAGATGATGCATATGAATCTGATGGGCAACTCTGAAGATGCAGTGGTTCAGGTCTCCAATCCTCCAATAACTTTGACTGAGCCATCGACAGGGAATCCGAGCTAAACTCTTGCTCGGCTTCAGACAAAGGGTGAGCACACTGATGAGCCTCCTCCAACTTTGCTGCATGATTAGACTCATAGGATATACAACCCTTTATCTGGACAGCTGAAGCTCCAGGTACCATTACTGTCTCAATGCATACCTGATCAGCATGTAAAGCGTGCTCCTGCATGGCATGAAGGTCCTCTTTTATGTCTGTTTGGAGATGAAATATAAAGATCAAGTCATTAATTCATTTCCACCCATACGTAAGGAAACCGCTTCAAATAATAGACCCGTGTTTGTTTCTAGCTGCTGTATACCAAATGACAGAAACAGAATTCAGCAGCTACATTATCCAGACTTTTGGAAATTGCAGACTAGGTTACATCAAAATGGGCAGCAGCATAACAGCCAAGGTATGACCAATTTACATAGGTACAGATCCAAATGTATACACCGAGAACAAGCAAACCTAACATTAAAATAACTTTACATTTTACTAGGGTGAAATTTGCCAGATTTTCATTTAACATTTTACCAGATGATCTTATTTGATCTGTTTGTTTAGGTGGATTTGCAGTTCATTATCTATTATCAGGGCTTTTCATTTTTTCACAAACTTAAGCTATTTGAATTTAATTGCTTTCACATAGTCCTGTTCTTAGCATGGAAGCATTTGTGCCGTATTTATAGCGATTTACACTTGTGTTATAAAACATTACCTAACTATTAGTCTTGTTTTTTTGTTGTTGTTTTTTTACTGTAACTTTTACTTTACTACCTTTTACTAGATTATGTTTATGGCTTTGCAAAACGTTTAAGATTTTATAGATCCTGTTGTTACGATGAAAAATCTTACATCTTGTGTTATATACTTATAAATTCCCCATGCCTTTACAAATGGGTTTCAGTTAGATGTGATTAAATACTCAGAATAAGGTGTGATTGAAAATGATATTCTAAAAAAAAACTTCAATGAGGAGCCCAGAAATGCATCACATCACGTGTTGGCATGAAATCTTAGAGAAATCTGACCTTCAGCGTCACCCTGCCTGAAACAGAATATTGTCTGACTTGAAACACACAAAAGAAACAGACTGAAATCTCGCCTTGTGTGTCTTGTAACTGGTGTGAAAACTCATCTCCTGTTAGATTGGGTTTGACATCCTTTACGCACTCGATTCCGTCCTCTCCGATCTCGCAAAAGGAATCCGTACGACACTCAAACGAATCCCCGGGAACGTCTTCATGGGTCTGTTTGACATCAAGTGAGGAGTCGATCTGTTGTTCGGACGCGTTCGGGCTCGTGTTGACTGCGATGTCGCGCGTCTGCGGCGTGCGAGTCTGCGCGCTGCGCAGCTCCGTCTGCGCCAGTGTGAGCCTCGTCCTGAGGTTCCTGTTAGCCAACAGGGTTTTGTGCAGCTGATCTCGCATATCACGGAAAGCTTTCCCGACGACTTTTGACACCTCGGTTACCGCCAGCTCTCCAGCCACACTGAAGGCGCTTTGGATGCTCGCCGTGAGTTCATCATGGAAGGAAACGGACAGCTCAGCGAGCAGACCCGAGTTTGATAAACTTTCGAGGTTGTGTGCCATAACCGCGCTGAGTATTTACACAAAGCAGTCTATTCCTTCTCTGGTGCACAATATGCTAGTTACAAACCTACCGGCTCTCCACGATGTATCTATTTTTCCTCACAGCTGACAAATTACTACTAAAAGTCTACTTCCGCCTCTAAGAGTTGTAACTCATCTGGTTTTGTTTGTCGATTATAGCCTAAAGTTTACCTCAGTCTTTCTTTCAGCTAAGATGAGCAGCTAGCTACACACCTGGCAACACATTCTCTACCTTCATAAACTTTTTCTCTGAGGCTGAAAATCCTATCATACTGAACGCCTGAGACACGAACGACATCCCCTGAGTAAGCCGAATATTTCCTTTTTAAAACACAAACCGTGAAAGCCACGTTCCATTAATTCACATTTACATGGTGTGGACCGTCTATCACATCACTTCCTCCTTCCAGGAAGTCGTTACGCTTTCATCCGTCGACAAGTCCCGCCTCCTGCTTTGTGATTGGCTAATTCAAGTTTATAAACTGTTATTGTCTCTAATCTGTATCTGTAGGACTATAATGTCAAATATATAAAACAAAAGTTCAGTGACTTTTTAAATTAGTCTGTGTGTAAATTAATTTTATTCTCACTTACACCCTGTCTATAAAATAGACCTAAAAATTCTACTATAACGCATATTGTATAAGATATAAAAGATTTTAATGATTTAATAATATATTTACATTTACATTTATGGCATTTAGCAGACACCTTTATCCAGAGTGACTTACATTTTTATTTCAATTTATACAACCGAGCAATTGACTGTTAAGAGCCTTGTTCAGGGACCCGGCAGTTGCAGCTATTAATGATAATAATTTAATAATTGAGCATTTATAATAAACACGATAATTATGGCTGTTTATTTGACATATAGATTATGGCCAAAGGTTTGTGGACACCTGATCATCAGACCCATATATGGACTATTCACAAGCTGTTGCCACAAAACTGGAAGCACAAAATGCCTCTTTGCACAAAAATACATCCATGAAGACATGGTTTGTGAAGGTTGGGGTGTAAAGTGAGGGACCTGCACAGAGCTTTTACCTCAACCCCTTTAAACCACTTTGGGATGAACTGTACCACAGGCATCCTCACACAACAACCCATGGTCTCACAATGCACTTGTGGCTGAATGGACAAATAATGAAAATCATTCCCAGAAATGTAGTGTATTTATATATTTTATATAAATATTTTATATCGTGTGTCTTTATTAAATTGGTTAAAAAACAAAAACAAAACAACAAAACACATATAATTATTTCAACATTTACCAGACAGCCTCATCCAGAGTGACTTCTATTTTTATTTCAGTTATACAACTGAGCAATTGAGGGTTAAAATCCTTGCTCAGGGGCCCAGCAGTGGAACCTTGGTGGACCTGAGATTCGAACTCAAACTAAGCACCATAACCACTAGGCTACCACATCCTACATACATTCTACAAACTCTGCTTGCAAAGCAACAAATAATATAAAACATTTAAAGTGAAAATATATTTATTTAACAGTGAGTTGAATAAATATTCGCTTCTCTCTTACTACCCATCCCAAGGCATCCAGAAATAGTACCAGCTCTGATCGTCTTCCGTGCCATGAAGATTTTGGACCTCGACTGAGATGAGGGGCTGAATCTGTGAGGATCCTGAGGCATCTAGAGATCCACCAGCTCCAGTTGGACTCTGTGATACTAAAGAGGAGATGCGAACTCCATGTGATCTTTTACATCAATACAACATTTATCAGACTTTATATTTATAATCACACCCTCCAGTGTCACCCATATGAGGACAAGGTTCCTCTTTGAGTCTGGTTCCTCTCATGGTTCCTTCCTTTACAGTCTATGGGAGTTTTTCCTCCCCACAGTCACCTGAGTCACTTCAGACTTGCTCATTGGGGATAAATACACATTTAAATATATCTAATATTAATCTTGAATTGTTGTATTCTATTAATATTTATATTATTCTTTATAATAACCTTTTGTTCTATGTTTATGTTCTGTAAAGCTGCTTTGAGACGATGTCAATTGTAAAAAGCACAATACAAATAAATTTGAATTGAACTGAAAATATATTTCAAAAATTGTTAAGAAGGCAAAATGGCAGAAGATGGCTTACTTTGTTTGGCTGTGTGGGATAAGCCTAATGACAAGTCATGCAAAAATTGAAGTGCATTCAAATTGGCATACCCTTTTATTTTACTTTTGGTCAGTGTTTTAAACGACTGTGGCACTGTTAAAAAAATCATATCAGTTGGTCCTGTTCACATTTTCTCCCTTCTTTAAGCCAAGTTAAACCTAGTTCACGGATTTTATTTAGCAGATGAAGTGAATTATTTATGTAGGGAGCAGAGAAAATAGCAAAATGTGCTCAGTGATGGAACTCAAGGCCAGAAACATTCAATTACATTAGAAAGACAGTGATAATTATTTAAATACACGTATTTTAACACATTTTAAACCAATAGTCAATATTATTATTATTTTGACTCAGTAAAAGCACATTGCTGGCAGTTATACCTAGGCAAATTTAAACAAAAGGTCAACCAGCAGATGTCGTGACCGCTCAGAGCTGTGGCCATTCGTGAGTTGCCAAATCGTGTTTTTTACCTACACTGGTTAATGCTATTAAGAGGGAAATGTCCTTAGGTTGTGGGGGATAAATAATATAGTTTGCGTTTTTGTTCGATATTTAAGCGTGTCGCATTTAATTGTTAAATATTTTAAAACGGTTTATAACCAGTATCATGTATTTTAAACCTATACTGACATTACTTTAATCTGGCAACCCGTATTTCAGCACGAGACTCGCAGACTTGGCCATGAACATGGAAAGGGTGATCCCGCATTTAATAATTAACAAGCAAAAACGATGTACGGAAAATAGTGAAAATACAAAGGTTCATGTTAGGCGAAAATGAGTTGTCACTAGAGAAACATTTGAAAATTTATCACGCCAAATATGAGAAAGGCACAAAGAGGAGAAAGGGAAAAACAGGGAGATTAAACCAGAGAAACCCATGTTATCATTAAGCTACTACAGACACGGGGTTGCCAGATTTTCACCCATTCATTGGGATGTGATGGAAAGCGCTCGGGTGTGTTCAAGAGATTTGGCCTGTTTCGTAAAAATCCACCGTTTATAAACGAAATGGAAGCAATTTAATTTAATTTTAAAAATTAGGCTGGTTATTTTTATTGCATTTTTTTTATTCTGGCATTCCGACCGTTAAATTGCTTGTTCCGAGGAAACCTGCTATATTATGTTTTGGTTAACCTAATAATTATTTCTGGGATTAAGTAATAAATTCAGTTATTATTTTTTGGCATGGTGCCCAATCCACTTATTTGAATTTGTACTGTTTCAGAAGAGAAATGTATTGTACACATTATGCATTGTGGACTAATTTTGTGCGATAGATGGGATGGAAACCAGAAAACCAATCTGGCAACACTGCGTACAGTAAACAGTTGTGGTGCGCTCTGTCGCGGCACGGCCTTCAGTGCAGACGTCGCGCGTGCCGCATGTGCGCGCCCGTTAGTTTGGATACGTGTTTGGGTGCATAGGACACCAGCGAGACTTGAAGGAAAACACACCTGCTCTCTCTTTTCGAGGGCATGATGAGAGAGAGGGGAGGAGGACCATAGCGAGCATAACGATGAGCGAATGTGCAGCGTAGGGATTTTTAGTCAGGAAAAAAACAGCAATGGAGAACCAAGCGGCCACGGAGCCGCGATTCTATGAGGACGTCCGCAAGAGCGGTTACCTGCGCAAGCCGAAATCCGCGCACCGGCGTTTCTTCGTGCTCCGCGCGCCTTCTGACCACGGCCCTGCCCGCCTCGAGTACTATGAGAGCGAAAAGAAATTCCGGAGCAAGTCGCCGGTGCCCAAGAAGGTTGTCGACCTGGATTCGTGCTTTAACATCAACAAGCGAGCCGACTCCAAAAACAAGCACATGATAGTGCTGCACACTCGCGGAGAGAGCTTCGCAGTGGCCGCGGACACTGAGGAGCTGCAGAACGAGTGGTATCAGGCCATACTTGACCTGCAAAGCAGAAGTAAGCGAAAACTAAAGAAATTCACCCGTATGATCTCTGTACCATATTCGCCATCGTTACGCCCATCAGTTATCTTAATGCACACCCCTGCATAAGCATCATGTCAAATCCCTTTTCCCACACCCTGATCGTATTTTGTTGGAAGTTGTGACATATAATGCACCGTTAATAAACGCATGGCAGCGAGGCGCAGCTGCACGCTCTGGGTTTCAGCGGTGTCTAGAGTGTAGATTGTATTTTTGATATTTACCCATGTGCACTGTTTTGGTGCAGTCGGGAATCACTGTGTGTGCGCGCATGTGAATGCGTGTGTGAGAGGGTGTCGCATTGTGCAGCGGAGGCTACTGCAGCGCGCACGGTCGTCTGTTTTTGGTTTTCAGCACGTTTGGTGCGCGTAACCTACATTTCCGTGCCACAGCACCGCGTGTCGGGGAGGGCGTCCGCAGCAGCGACGTGTTTTCATTAGGAAACGGGGTTTCCTTCGCACGTCTCTCGTGTTTTGGCTGCCGTGGTCTTCCACCCCATCTTTGCATGATCACAGGGTTGAACGAGAGCAACGGATTCGGTGGACGTGATTAAGCGTTTCGCTCTCCAGCAAAAGCCGTGTCCTTGTCCACTGAATTGCGATTACAAAGCTCGTTTTATCTGCTTGTATGTAAACGCCGTTATAAAACTGCCGACTCGTAGCCTTCTCCGTACGAGCCAGTTTTATTTTCCCAGTGTATCAAATGTGTCAACTGAATTGTAGTACAGTCAAATTCATAACACATGAACCAGGGTTAACTGAAAAGGAAGAAAAATTTTAATATTCTCTTTTATTTTACACATTGTAAATATGACTAGTGTGTATTGATTATTTTATTTATTAATTTCATATCAGACCTGTTTTCAATTATCAGACAAAATATTCAGCATTTTGCAGTTAATTCATTAATTCAATAACCCTTAATCATCTTCAGGGTCACTGTAAAGCCTATTCTTTAAAAACAAAAACAAAAAAAAAAAAACAAAGCAGGAATGCACCCCAATTGGGATGCTAGTCCATCACAGTACACCATGCATACACACACTCACAAACTCATTCACACCTACTGTAGGTGGCAATTTAGAGTAGCCAATCTG
Organism: Tachysurus fulvidraco; assembly: GCF_022655615.1. Classification (NCBI taxonomy): domain Eukaryota; kingdom Metazoa; phylum Chordata; class Actinopteri; order Siluriformes; family Bagridae; genus Tachysurus; species Tachysurus fulvidraco. The sequence goes on from NC_062543.1 coordinate 13,592,692, forward strand.
CCTACCAGCATCTTTTGTGAGGTGGGAGGAAAATGGAGAACCCAAAGGAAAATAACATGGTTGCATGGAGAACGTGCATAGAGACAAATCACAGAGAGAAACCTGAGCTCAGAATTTTTTTCATACACTATATCATTTTTGTAGACTTCATGATCAAAATGTATAGTATTTCCAAAATTCAGGTTTTATTTCAGTATGCTATTTGTATGCCATTATGTTGTTTCAGTTGTTGTTTTGTATCTGTTGTCACTTTAGGTAAGACCCCAGATGACTATGGCAGTGGAGGAGAATGTGGACTGCTATCACCTGGCCCTTCTTTTAAGGAAGTATGGCAGGTGAAGTTATGGCCCAAAGGCCTAGGGCAAGCAAGGAACCTGATTGGCATCTACAGACTCTGCCTTACTGATAATACGGTCAACTTTGTCAAGCTCAACTCAGATGCACCAGCTGTAGTGCTCCAACTGATGAATGTGCGCCGCTGTGGACATTCAGAGAACTTTTTCTTTATTGAAGTAGGCCGTTCAGCCATGACCGGACCTGGAGAGTTTTGGATGCAAGTGGAAGATTCTGTAGTTGCACAGAACATGCATGAGACTCTTCTAGAGGCAATGAAAGCCTTGAGTGAAGAATTCCGTCAACGGAGCAAAACCCAGGCAGTAGGGACTTCCTGTGGAGGTGGCACAGCCTCTAATCCTATAAGTGTGCCGTCACGACGACACCATCCAAATTTACCACCTTCCCAGGTAGGCTTCTCTAGACGGGCTAGGACAGAGACTCCTGGTGTGCCACACAGCACCAACACATCTCCAACATCTCGGCAAGGATTCTCCAGGTCACGCACAGCCAGTATTGGTGCACGGACAGAGGATTGCAGTGGAAGAATGACTGCTCTCAGCACCAGTCCAAGCCTCAATGGCTCCTCTTGTTCCACCACCCCTACCCTACGGCCTAAACCCACTAGAGCACCTACCCCAGCCAAGATCACACTTAGTTTGGCACCATATACCCCCAAGAACCCAGCACCTTCCCCAGCACCTAGTCTCTCCTCAAGCTCTGGCCATGGATCAGAGTGTGGACTGAGTGGCGCTCCATTAGGTACAGTGCCTATCTGTACCTATGCTCGGATCCCACAGAGAGTGTCCATGTCAGGCTCTCCTAGTGACTATGGCTCCTCTGATGAGTATGGATCTAGCCCTGGTGAGCACTCACTTCTTGCTGCTGGTCTCTCTACTGCTTTAGTAGATGGTTCTACTGGCTGTGTATTAGTGGGGCACAGAGACACCTCTCACAAGAGAGTACATGGGCGCAGGATACTTCGACACTCCTCTAGCAGAGAGCATGAAGCTGAGCGTAGGTTACTTAGCAAGCGCACTTCTCTTCCACCTTCAACTGCTCAGGAGCACATAGTGCCTCATTGCAGGGAAGAAGATGATGAAGAAGATGAAGACTATGAAGTGATGTCTCGCAGCACCAGCAGAGAATCCTTTACCTCTCGTCGAGGCTCAGGATGCTCAGTAACTCCAAGTGGGCAGTTGGAAACCTCAGCAAATAAAGGTGTAAATACAAAGGAAGGTCTGGAGAACACATCGATTGACAGCGGCTACATGTCTATGCTACCAGGTGTTACAGCCCCTGCAAGTCTGTCTCTTTCAGTATCTGAAACAGAACCAAAGGGAGGTGATGAATACATGACTATGACCCCCCACAGCAGTGTTTCACCCCCACAGAACATCCGCCTTCCTGTCGCTGAGGGCTACATGATGATGTCCCCCCATAGCAGCTGTTCACCAGATCTACATGGCATGAGTGGGTGTTTGTGGGGTAGCAGGAGCAGCATGGAAAGTCGAGCAGGTAGTGACTACATGAACATGTCACCCATTAGTGCCAGATCAGCCTGCAGCACACCCCCTTCACACACAGAACAACATCCACTACAGCCCAAAACAGTGTACTCCTACTTTTCCCTCCCAAGGTCTTATAAACATACCACCCTCTCTACTCGCTTTGAGGATAATCTGGGAGATGCAAGGAGACCAGAGGCAATTTCTAGGGGTGAAAGTGTTTCTGGAAGGAGGACAGGACGTGGTGGTTATCCCAATAGAGCTGACTCTTCTTCTGGCCCCAGTGGAGGTGGTAACCTTTCCCTGTCCTCCTCCTCATTCTCTTCCAGTTCAGCAAGCACTGAGAGCTTGGAGGACAAACCTCTATCCCTGCCTTCAGGTGGAATTGGGAAGGCCACCAGGTCAAGCACAGGACACAGGGTAGGGGGTGTTCACCCCAAAGATTCAGCCCACCATTTTCACCAGCAGAGACGAGGAGCAGGTGTCCAGAAACAGGGTCATCCACAGCAACGAAAAGGCAGGCCCTTTAGTCTCTGTGTGGACATGTCCAAAGCCAACACCCTACCTAGAGTTAAAGAGACTATACAGCCATTGGTACCCCAAAGCTCTGGTGATTATGTTAGCATTGTTTATCAGGGTGAGCAGACAATGTGCAAAAAAGGGGTAACAGGTGTAGATCAGGGGAGCACTGTGGTACAAGGGCATTCAAGAGCTTTATACCAACCATCTTCATGCCAAGTTGGTGGCACCAATCTGCCCCGCAGTTTCTCAGCACCCCTCACCACTACAATCTCTGTGTCCTCAGAGTATGTTAACATGGATTTGGGCCATTCTTCATCTCCTCTGTCCTGCACATCACTCTCTTCTTTTAATCCAAATGCAGCAATAGCTCCAAAAGCAAGAGAGAATATTGCAAGGGCTCCTCAAGTGGCACAAGAAGCTGAAAAGGGACATAGAAAGAATGTTTTGTCCACCTTGCCTTCTGGAGACATGACAGGTACCCCTTTTGCAGACTACACAGAAATGGCATTTGGATTGGCTATAGTAGAAAACCCTTTACATGGTCCTAAACCTGGGCAAACTGCTGAGCCCTCCTCTGTTGAGCAGGATCAAAGCATGAATTTCCACTCACCCAAAGCATTCCCCAACTTAGACCAAGGTGCCAGACTAGTCAGAGCAGAATCATCAGCAAGACGGAGGCACCATTCAGACACCTTCAAGACACCTCCAGAACTCTCTCTTTCACCTTCTTCCTCCTCCTCTATTTTCGGAGAAGCTCCACAGGCCACTATACCTCGATGCCATGGGCTAGAGAGTACACTTTGGGCTACTGGGCAGCCATCTGCTGCACAGTGCACAGGTCCTGGGCTGGCAGCTCTATCTACAGCCCAGGCTTCATCATTGCCACTGGAACAAGGTCTAAACTACATTGACCTTGACTTGGCTGGAAAGGACAATGTACAGTTGAGCCTCGATGGACCTTCTGGGCCACACTTCACCGTTCTGGGAGAAGGGTTAACAATGGGATTAGGTGGAACAGTAGCTGGGGGCAACAGCAACTCCAGCATCAACACGTATGCCAGCATTGACTTTTTCAAGTCAGAGGAACTAAGAGTTCACCAAAATACCAGGAAAGACAGCAAAGGTTTGTAATTGATTATAAATTTACACTGTCAAAGTCATGCCAGTGGAATGATTTACAGTGATAAAAGAATTCCCAGACAGTGACCCAGATTGATGCATGAGTTGTGATTGCCCAAAGAAATAGCTTCATACTGATATTTTGTATAGTTAATTTGTACACAGAGCAAATGTCATGTACTCTTGAAATATATGTTGTTGTAGAGTTATATCCATCAGCTTTTATTTTTTTGTTAAAGTATACATTATCTTACATACGAAACTTGTTATACATAATTACTTTAAAATATATTTTAATATGTAGTATATTAATTCTAATTTTATATTATATGCTAATGAGCAACTTGTGTTATTGACATATATGCTTCAGTGAATAAAATCTTATTTGTTTATGGAACTAGCAAACGTAGGCCTTGATATTTTAATTATAGCATTGTTTACCAATCAAATAGTGCATCTTTCAGACCTGTTTCGTACAGTTTAGGCCCCATATATCTGCATATCTGCAGACATAGAAGTGTGAAAACCTGAGGATTCCTATATAGTAGCACTAACCAAATTGTGTGTGTGTAGGTGTGTGTGTGTGTTTGTGTGTGTGTAGACAGACTCCGATAAGAGTGTTAAACGTTATGAGGAACTGCTGGGTGAGAGTAGTTAGCATGGGCGTGTGTCTTTAAGGGTTTCTTTAGTATAGTGTGTTATTTAACATATGGTCTGTGATTAGAGATATTTAAGAAAGTGTAAATGTATTTGTGGGTTTATATTCTTTGTGAGAAGGCATACACAGCCACAGTTGTGCAGACTATGAGTCTAGGCCAGATATTTTAGGTGCTGCTATGGGATTCCAGTGTGCAGCCATATAGCTGAATGCATATATTTAATGTACATAGTGATTGTGGATAATTATGGCCATTTAGGCTCACCCTTGCTGAAAATGGCCCTGATTATTGCTTAGTGTTTTTAGTCTCTCTCTCTCTCTCTCTCTCTCTCTCTCTCTCTCTCTCTCTCTCTCTCTCTCTCTCTCTCTCTCTCTCTCTTGCTCACTTAGAGTGGTATTACATATGCAGTATTTAGTCCACTTGAATTGAACCCATGGCATTTAGACAGGTGTGCACACAGTAATAACAGTTGGTTGGGCAGGCCATAAGAACCATTAAGCAATTCGGTCCTGCTTCTCATCTGATTAGTTTCCTTTTTTTTATTAGAACAGAATTTAATAAGTGTTTTATTCTGTTCTTAAACTACAGCAATTTGCCAATAATTACATTTTTGATTTAACAGTAATTTCACTTGAAACTAAAATGGAAATGTAGCTTGTTATCAAAAAATGGCAACATCTTATGTCCTGAAGACCAAGATGGAAATTTTAATGTTAGAGCGTCGTATATAACAGTCACAGAATGTTTACACATATTTGCCTGAAGTACATTAGAAATAGTCATGTACTATCTAGCACATCCACATCTTCACAAAAAAAAAAGACTGTGGTCCCTGTAGGAAATTTGGGTATGTTGTGTTATCTGTAAAAAGCAGTAAAAGATAAAATGAATGTATAAATGTGATATCTGGTATTATGAGAAGTAGAAATGTATGTATTCAAAGACAATACTAAGAGAACAAAATACACATATTTTGTATGAGTTTTCATGGAAACGACGAGGAGGTAACCGGTCTGGATGCAGGAGAACAAGCAGGGGCATGAAGTCTAGAGAAGGAAAAAGCCTGTTGGGAGGCTGTCAGCAAGTGCAAAGTGTGAGGTGTCACTGTGAACGAGGCATCGCAGAAGTGCAATGTATCCCAGTGCTGAGGTGAGATGAGGTTAGGTGATGTGAGCTGAGAAGAGAAGAAGGAGAAGAGAAGAGGCACGGGTAGGATGGCAAAGGTAGGCATGTGCATGAGTGGAATAGACCTAGTAATTACTGGGTCAAAAGGTGTCCCAATTTCATGCTGGTCTTAAACGATTATCTTCCCAGATTACCCTATGATATAGGATGTAATCTGGGAGGATAACCAAGTCAAGGGTGCCCCATATTAAAATATTAAGCTTGTTTAATATTTAAGACTCGACATCCTGGTGTGTTTGCAATCTGAAACCAGAAACACTCTTTGCCATGTTTGTTTTGATCTGAAATCACGATTGTTCGTGAGTAATTCTGTGAGAAAACAGAAGACAAGAGTTGATGAGTGGGAGGCTGGCTCACTCCAGAGCTGTCTAGACAGCCAGCTTGCTTTGGGTCAGAGAAGCCATAATCAAGCCAGGCCGTCGGTGGTCCGAACACACTGCTGTCCCTTACACAGGATCACTAATGAGTTTTATTTTGCATACCCTATGTGTGATAGATTAAGAGATGGATTTTTTAAAAATGTCTTTTTAAAAAACATATTTGTAGAATAGTAGTGTATGAATCTCAGGGTATACTGTTAAGGTATCTCAGGAATCTCATAGTCAGAGACTATGAAAAAATAACTTTAACCAAAAAAAAAAAAAAAAAAAAAAGCTACTCAATTCCCATTGATCATATGTGTTTAATTTATAGGTGATATTTTTACCCTTGCTTCTCTTTTGTACAGAGTAGATTCCATGATCTGGAATACCATATTTTCTTCTGGGTCACTTGTTCTTAGTTTAGTCACTTTTTTTGTGAATATTTAGCCACAATAGAAGGACATTTTTCTGGTCTATCTGCAAGCCAAGGACTAATACTGATAAAATGGAATGTTTCCTGTGGAACAGCAAACAGCTTGGCAATAACATTGGTACTCAAGGACCTTTTCTGGCTACAACCAATGTACCTCATAAACATCACTGATATTGATGTATTAGTATCAATAAAAAGAAACGGTTTAATGCGGAAGCGCTAATCTGTAATGTGCGGAAGGGAAATATCGTTCTAAATGTATTGAAAACTGTCCAAGCTAACATCAGCGGCCCACCGTTATTATGTTTCATGGCTTACCATTAGACGATTGCTTGGAACAGCTTGGAGTTAAATGTCACGCTCTGTTCGATGCAGATCGATTGATCCCAATGTAACATGTGGGAGGTTGCGGCAGGAGGCCCATGTGCAGTGATTTACTTGTTCAATTATTAATTTACTACTGATTGTTGCAAAGTGCTTACAATGGAGACTTCTACAGTATAAATGCTAAATTAACTAGCTGGCACCATCAAAAAGTGTACAAATGACCAAATCCACATTACTACGGTATGTAGACGGTATGTTGCATTTCAGCACTGTTTAGGCTGGTAGAATATCCTAAGTCCAGATTGTGTCAGACATATTCCAACTATGCTTTGTAACAATATCTATATTTTCTGTCTTTATCTTCGTGCCAGTAGTGTCAGGCTCAGTCCTGACAATGACCTTCGGTGCACAACACTCTGAGCACTGTTGCTCAGAATGTGAGCTCTGATGTGAAAGGAACTAGAATCTCACATACCTAAAAAGGCTTCAGGTCAATTGTTGTGTTTTTTTTTTTTTTTTACCAAGGGTGGTATACGGACATCTTGTTGATTACTCAGTGGTGATTCTAGGATTTTTCTGTAACAGGGGCCACATGTTACATTCAGGGGCCAAGTACACAAGTACAGGGTACATTCAAGCACACAAAATAATTGATTCAGTAAGGTGCAAATACATTTCGGCAGTCATTACTTTTTCAAATGCTCGAGTGCCGCCAATTGTTCGGGGGTGAAATTGCATCTGTGATCGTTGTGAAAAATTCTCTGGTTGCTCTTCTTGTTGACGATTGATGGAACAGGGGCTAATCAGGGGCCAATCAGATTTCAGCAGGGACCGGGGCCTGTGTGGCCCCGCCTCTAGAACCGCCCCTGTGTTCATTCATTCATTTTCTACCGCTTAGCCGAACTTCCCGGATCACGGTGAGCCTGTGCCTATCTCAGGCGTCATCGGGCATCGAGGCACCACTGTGTTTACTTATGTAATATCATGTCCACATACGAAGGAATCCTTGCAAGCCGACCTACTCCTGAAGTGATTTGTGTTATCCTTTAAAGATAAATAGAATCTATTTAAATAGAAATCAATGCACCATGGTATAGGCATTCCATCACTGTGTGAGAGCATAGGCCACAGGTTGAACATCACTTTCAGATGCCATTCAGAAAGTTTATTGTGTGTTAGCAAAGAATGCCAGCTGACAAAGTCTGATCAAGACTTGTGTTTTTTCGGTGCTGGCAAAACCTCCCAGGCGTTGCTTTAGACTCAGCAACTAAGGGAACTTGATCACAGAGCTACACCAAGAGCTCTTTTGATGGACATGAGCTTCCATATTGCATATTCTCAGTTTCAGAAGCAACAATTTGTCCTGTCCTCGTTTAGATCTTATATCAAACACACCCCTTTTCCACACATTTATCATCATCGCACACATTTATCCGTATTTAAATTCTGTTTCTTCCTTTTTCTGCCGCACTCTCTTCTTTTCTCTCTGTCTCTCACTTTGTTATTGGAAGTGTAAATAGCGAGTCAGGGGCACTTAAACCGAACAAGTAGAGATGGAGAAATGGAAAAGCCCGACAAGGAGACAGAGAGATGTGAAAAGCCACTAGAAAACTGAAGTTGATTCATCCTTTCTTTTGTGATCACTTCCTGTCATGTAGGTAGAGAGAGCAAGAGCTTCAGGAGCAGGAAAGAGGGGGAGGCATGAAGTGGGATGTTTTTCAACTTATCTCAATGGAGCTTAGTCAGATTAGATGCTGTGCCTGAAAGTGTGTGTGTGTGTGTGTGTGTGTGTGTGTGTGTGTGTGTGTGTGTGTGTGTGTGTGTGTCTCAATGAAGAATGTTTGCTGTTTATGGATGTAACGTTCTAAGACGTGAGTTTTGTTGTGAAAATCCATAGAGGCAGATTTACCTTTACTACTCCAAACAGAATTATTCTCCTAGCATGCCCCAAAGTGATACTTATTAGTAACACATTCATAATATATATTTATTATTATTAGCTGCTGATAAAGAAAATATATTTGGTAGAATTCATCAGTGCTGCAGTATAAGTATCTGTGATATGTCCGGCTTGCGTGTATTTTTCCCCGCGTTTCCGACTGTGACCTCATCTGGTCGCTGGTGTGTTGCCAAACATGTCTTTTTGTGTGTAGACTTGTCCAGTTACACACAGCTATATATTCTACTGAAAAAGAAAATAAGACGGTGTGACAGAGACTGAGAAGAAAATGGAGAGAGACAAACTGAGAAAGAGATCTGAGGAAGGGAAACAAACAGTGATAGAGAGAGAAAGCGAGAGAGAGAGAGAGAGAGAGTGTGAGTGTGAGTAGAGAAAATCGCTGAGTGCCAGACAGGCCTGTCGAGGTCCTAGGGGAGCTGTTCAATAAACGCCTATGTGTGTGTAGAGGCGACCAGACCGAGGAAGACACAGGCGAAAGACAGAGAAAGTGAGAGGATAGATAGCACCAAGGGAAGTTAATGAACTGCTCAAACACTGAACCGTCACTTCTCCCCCTGTTTGTTGACATTATTAAGAATCGTGTCATAGCTGTCTACTGTTATTACCCAGGTGTGTGTGTGTGTGTGTGTGTGTGTGTGTGTGTGTGTGTGTGTGCGTGGGCTGCGTGTAGGTGTGGAAGCGTGGGTCGTTATTGTGAAAACCGAGATGAATATGCGTGATTACTTTTGTGTCTGTGTGTCTGTTCTTGTGCAATGTCTAGTCTCTGACGTGTATCTGACGCTGGACATGCAGCACATCACCAAAAACATACTTCTATTTGAGAAAGACACTGAATTACACAACAAACTTTTGCTTTAGGGCTCCGAAGTCTCTGTGTTGACCCTGTCACTGGTAAATCATGAGATAAAGTAAGAATAAACTGCATTGCTTTCCAAGTAATGTGGATGGAAAGGAGCATTTTTTTCTCTGTCCTGGTCACAGAGCTACACTAGACATTCATACTATGTGCCTGATGATGTCTATCTGGCAGCGTTTTAAGAAAATATGGTGGAACCGTGTGCCTTTGAACACGAAAACGCACTTTCCTATTAACAAAGATGTGTCAATGGATAATACTGACCGTGACATTAGCATTATTTTCATTATTATGGCAATCATCGAGAGAGTGTGTGTGTGCCCTGTGTTGGGTTGGCACTCCGTCCAGGGTGTATCCTGCCTTGATGCCCTGATGACGCCTGAGATAGGCACAGGCTCCCCGTGACCCGAGAAGTTCGGATAAGCGGTAGAAAATGAATGAATGAATGCCAGTCATCATTAAAATCTCAAATCTGATTGGTCAGAAGGTGATTAAATTCTAGAAAATTTCTCGAAGTTCCTCTTTATTTATATGGACTTGTATAATGGACAGTTCTTATGAACTATGCAACTATACATTGAATAGGGAGTTAAATAATAGGGATGTAAGTGGATCTCTGTCTGGTTTAAACGGATAAAAATACAGATGAATAAAAGAGGTACTGTTATTTTCTGTCCTTTTCCTTCCAGGTTCAAAAGGAACTAATTAAAGACTAAATGTGTATAATATTTTAATATACAATTTCTTAAAAAAAACTTACTTTAAAAACTTTAAATCCTAATGCAGATAGAGCATGTCGCTGTATTACACCCTGACTACATAATACGCACCGCTGCACCAAGCCGCAGGAGCAGCAAGAGGATGTTGTGGATTTGTTTAGGTGATGGATGCAGGTTAACTGGCAGCTGTTGTTGTTTTCTGCGCTCGCTGCCTGATGCAATAATTCTTATTCTGTTTTTTCTTTCTTTCTCTTTCTCAGAGTGCTGATCGTCCTGCTTGCTGAAGAGGAACAGTGTGTGTGTGTGTGTGTGTGCGCGTGTGTGCGTGTGTGTGCATGTGTGTGTGACAGAGAGCGAACGTGTGGGTGTGTTGTTTGCATCTCAGTGTGTGCGAGTCCTGAAGGTGTGGACGCTCACCCTGTAAGATTTTGTTTCCATCGGTTACAATCGGAACAAAATTTGCCAAAAGACTATTGGTCATACCCAACCATGAACGCTAAGATGGACACGTCCTTCATCCAATCGGGAAGGATTAAAGCGACTCTGACTGCCAACCAGGAGCCAATGCTATTCCTTCTTTTTTTCCCCCCTTCATTATGAAATTTTAAAAATAATTGTAATACAGATGCTACGTAGTCTAACGATAGATGAGAATATATAGTCTACTCTACATACTACTACTGAAAGAAGTATATAAGACCTTTTTTTTAAAAAAAAAAGAAGAGAAAAAAAAGTGCCTCATTTTTGATTGTAGCCATTTTTTCACAGGTCCTAATGTTCTCTGTGAGAGGAAAGAGCTTTCTGTTTATCGTCTGTCAGTCTGTGTTTCCTTTTCCTGAAATAGAGAGAGAGAGAGAGAGAGAGAGAGAGAGAGAGAGAGAGTATAGAAAAAAGAAATAGAGGAGAGTCAGATCAAACGAGCAAGAGAGTGAGATATAGTTCCGATATTGTTTGTATTATCTGATTGCCTTACTGTGTTTGTCAGGTGTGTGTGTGTGTGTGTGTGTGTGTGCATTTGCATCATCTATGCTGTGCCATGCTGTGCCTCTATACTCAACTCAACAATGGTGAACCATACATGAACACACACTGACGTTAACACATATTCCACACACACACACACACACACACACACACACACACACACACACACACACACACACACACACACACACACACAACCAAGAACCAAGACCTCAAGCTGTCACAAACTGCAGTATTATTCATAAGCACTGGTGAACACACATACCTTTATTCTCAATAGTTGCTCTTCTGCTCCTCTGAGCATGGAGGCATCAGCTGACCAGCTCAGATACCCTGAGTGACTGAAAAAGAGATTTGTGTGTGTGAGTGTGTGTGTGTGTGTGTGTGTGTGTGTGTGTGTGCAATTGCAGTCTCCATTTATATTTATTCATAGTTTTATAGCCAGGGTAATTACGTTATATTAAACCGCGACAGCTTAGATTTTATCACTTTTACACCTCACATGCAGATACACTTGCGAGCATCTACATGCAGTTCTCAAATGACACATTCAAGTGCCTCCTCAATTCAGTGACCGTTGAAGGAAAAACTCCACTCTGAAACACAATTCAGTACATTTGTAATTAATGAGAAATCCAGCATGGCATCCGTGGAGATGTTGCTGCGAATATCGGACTCAGAGTCCTAGGATGCAATGCAGCTAAATAAGACAAATCCTCCACTACAGGGCGGTCTTGTGGAACGACGATCATTATGGCTTTGGTGGTCATTTTAGTATATAAAGATGAAACGAGAGCTAAAGCCCGCTACACCACTAGACGAATACCATTGTTGGGAAACTTAACGGAAATGGACTAATATGACAATTAAATAAATATCGGCTTATATTATTAGAAAATAAATATGGAATGCCGTTGAAGATCACTATATTTATTATAAAGAAAAATATGCAAGTCATTCAGGGTGGAGTTTACCTTTAAGATAACACCAGTCTGACAAACACAAGCTACAGCAGAGAGAATTATACAAAAAAAAACAAAAAAAAACTTAACACTCCCATCAGCTACAAACAGACGTCTGAATACAGCATTTTGTACACTCAACAGTATGCAACAGCAGGACTGTGGTCTTACACGTATTCTCCCATACACTATTTTATACACAACTGTTTTTACGCACTCTGATCCACTGCACATTTCTGTTCTTTCGGCTACACTAAACGTGTTGTGATGTTAAATCTACAAGGCGAGGGTGAGGGTTTCCGCCAGAGGGGGTGAGGGCTTTAAATGTGAACAGGGTCTTTTTACGATATAGAGATAGCGGTGCCTCTCTAAAACACCACTAGCTCCACTTTTCCTGGAAAATCTTTTCTATCATTGTCACAAAATTTTCTTAACGATTCTTTTTTTTTTCTTTTTCTTTTCGATTTTAGATATTTAGACAAGGGAAGCTCGTCTTTCGACCTACTAAATTTCGACTGCCTTTAGACTTTTCTAATCTGTTTCAGTTTCGATGAAATGCTAGCTGTGATGTCAGTGCCAAGATTCTATGTAGTATTCCTGCATCAAACAAGCCAAACATCTCTGCTTTAATGTTTTTTATAGAATTTCTGGCAGTACATGATCAATTTAATCCAAGTGGGAAAAAAAAAAAACTTGCATCATTCATAAAGTGTTACAGGTGGAGCTACACGAGGTTTCACCTTCAAGGTTGTGAGTTTGGATCCCGTAATTGACCCTTACAGAAAAATCACATGAATTGATTGTGAAGAGATTGATCAAATAATTCACATTTTTAAAATGTTTACATGCGATTTGTGATTTTTCACTTAAACTTCATTTGTTTTTAATATGATTCATTTATTCTCAAGAATTCTTCCAATTCTGAGAAATGGTTTAAATTTTCAGACACCATTTTCTCCCATGTATAATTTTTTGTGTGATCATGTGATCACATATTGTTCACATGCTTATCTGAGTTTGTGTGATTTTTCTGTAAGGAGCCCAAGGGAACTCTTTAACTAAAAAAAAAACAAACAAAAAAAAAACAAACAAACAAAAAAAAAACCTCAATTCTTGGATTATACGTAATAGTTTGCCAAATAAATATATGTACTGTAATGAGTCTGATACAAGGTTATGTTGATTACAAATGCCAAATATTAATGACATTTAAATGGTTATACATTTTATACAAGAAAGACCCTCTGTGTCGTGCAGTTTACTTAACATCTCTGAAATGTAAAGTACCTTCTTCCTTCTACCGCAGATTAGCAACTGGGCCAGGTGGTGCTGCTACATGTACACATGGGGTCATGTCTTAAAGACCTCCTTTGACCCGTTTAAGAGTTTTTTCCCCCCTATACATAAGCCTGCTTAAATCCATCACAAGATCTGGCTGGTGAAACAAACAGAGCATCTCAACGAGTGTGTATGTGATGTTGTGTGTGTGGTTGTGTGAGACCACGTCTGTCTTTCTTGTTCTCTTAGCTCCTGCGCTGATGTGTGCGTGACCACTGTCTGATTTGTTTAATCTCTCTTTTATTGCCTTATTGTCTGTATTAGCTCTTACACAAACCATGGCAGCTGTATTAAAAAAAAAAGAAAAAAAGAAAAAGAAAAAAAAAAAAAAAAAGCTTTGCATCCTAGAACAGTTGGAATTCAGTTCTGTATTTTAGAACATTTTTCCAAATTCTGGCCAAGTCTGCACTCTAGAACAGCTGAGATTTTGTTTGGATCTGAAGATCCTTTAGTCTGTGAAGCCTTTGGTCTGTGAAGCAAAAAACCTGGATGAGTGTGATGTAGAAATATGACCAAGGCCGATGTATACTCCAGAAAAAAAGGACTTGATGATAATAATAATAATAATAATAATGATAATAATAATAATAATGAAAATTAAAAGTAAAAGAATGAAAGCCATGGCTTTCTCAAAGCACCTGCCATTTGTTGGGAATAAAGGGTTTGATATGTACAATCAGGGTTCTGTTTATTGAGATTAATCCTATTCATGTATATCTGGTACAAATGAAGAATCCAATGACAATGATGTATAAAGAAGACTAAAGAAAGTATCAGTCGGGGCTTGGGGTGTGTACTTGTATGTATAAGGGGAATCAGTCAGGATTGGGGTGGGTATGGGGATTATATGGCACGGCTATGATAGAAATTTCTGTTCAGTTCAGAAATTCCTTCATGATTATTGCCTGTGATGTAAACAATGTCTTTTTGTTTTATGAAAAAAAAAAGGAAAAGAAAAATGGAAATGTGTCATGGGTCTTTTTTACCCCAAGTCTTGCTGTGGCTTTATACAAAGGTTTGTTTTTTTATACCGTGTGGTGACTTTTTAGCTGGTCCAAATATGGAAAAATGTTTTTTTTTTTTTTTATATTATTATTTTTTTTAAAAAAAAGATAGATTTTGGTGAAGCATTGCATTAACAATAATGTCAGTAGTAGTTTCTCCCAATGATAGTGAGAAAATGTGTGTGTGTGTGTGTGTGTGTGTGTGTGTGTGTGTGTGTGTGTGTGTGTGTGTGTGTGTGTGTGTGTGTGTGTGTGTGTGTGTGTGTCTAGACAGAAACTCCTTCCAGACTGATGTCTAGAGATAAGTCACCTGCCAGGCTACATGAAAGTGTGTTTTTCTGTGTGTATATCCCATACGGTAGTCCTTAAACAGAACACACACACACACACACACACACACACACACACACACACACACACACACACACACACACACACACACACACACACACTTCAGAGTCTCTCCTTACCTGACATTGGCTCCTGAGGACACCTTGTGGTTTGGCTAGCAACAAACAGCCAAACCCTAATTGCTATTTTCCAGTGGTGAAGAAAACAAGCAGTTTTTCCTGCACAGCACAGCACACTAATGAGTGTGGATGACATGCATGGAATGCAACTTCCACCAAATAACCTCAGTGACACAGATCTGACATTCCAAAAATATGGTGGCCCACAATTGCATAGGTGGTAAGTGGAGAAAAGCTAAAGCCAGGCATGTCAGGCTGCATTGTCTGTTTTCAGTCAAATCACAATTAAATTTCATTAAATATATAAACAATATATATTTCATATTTATATATTATATATAAATAATATAACAATAATAATAATTTAAAAAAAAAGCTAATACCACATGATGCCAACCACACATTTCTCCAATGCAGTGAGGCTATAGACAGTGTTAGGGTTCCATCTGGTGTACAAAACGAGTACTGCACCTGCTTTTAGACAACCACATCATTAAAGAATACATCAGAAATCCATTCATACTAAAACAGACATGCTAACATTGCTAACAAGACATTTTTAGCAGAGAGACAGAAAAAAATACAACAATAAGAATCCTTTACCAGAGAAATGTCCTTATGTCCCTACCGTAACCAAATATGGACGAGACCAGCTTTTGTAGCAAAAGTAAAAAAAAAAAAAAAACAGCAAGGGAAAATTTACTATTAGTCCATTTTACTTTTCCCCTCAGCTTCACTCACAGAGCTCGTGCATTCACATCAAAGTTTACTCTGGCGCCAGTCGCGCGACAGTTATTCTTTCAATAAACAAATTTTTATGTCATAAAACTAAAATGTCATAAACTGTCATAAAACTAAAGTTTAGCAACATCAACAACAAAAACAAAAGAAAATTGTAGATTTTGGTTTTCTCCGTATCGCCATAACAACGATTAAAATCATGCTAACAGGCTAACAATGCTAGTGCAGGCTAAACTGTCTTAGATTAAAAACTGCCGTAGACCTCAGTTATGAATTACTGCAGACATTTGCAACTATTTTTGGCCGGTGTAAAAAAAATCATTTCCAGAAAAACAACGGTTTGAATACAAGTTTGAGATATTTATGTCTGTTTTCATTCAACGACACATTCAGCATAAATTATTTCATACATCTATCCATTTTATGCAGCTCATCCAGTTCCTGCTTACTTTTATTTTTCACTTTTATTTTTATTTATATCTAAAAATATAATTATCATTTATACAATTATACAATTTATATATTTATTTTTTTATTTATATTTATAGCAACTGTTTTGAATATCCCAAGATTCGTGGCTTCAATTTTACATCTATCTATCTATCTATCTATCTATCTATCTATCTATCTATCTATCTATCTATCTATCTATCTATCTATCTATCTATCTATCTATCATCTATCTATCTATCTATCTATCTATCTATCTATCTATCTATCTATCTATCTATCTATCTATCTATCTATCTGTCTGTCTATCTGTCTGTCTATTTGTCTGTCTGTCTATTAGCATGTAATTCGATGTAACATTCGATAAATAAACGGCAGGTTATAGGTGTTATTCCCGGATGTTACAGAAAGGCGTGGCTTAATTGTCAAAGTGAAAGCATCTTGTATATCGTTATGTCTAAATAAACGACTTACGATTGTTTAGCTTGCGAAAAGGACCACTACTATGGCTTTTAATAAGAAGGTAAGCTAACCTTTTCACTCTACTTTAGTCGAAAATAATCGGATTTGAATGACTTTCTTGACGTCTATTTCTCATGCTATTATTTCTTTCTGGTCTCATTCACAGCTAAAGAAAAAAGGTACGACTATCATTTTTTTGCACTGAAACGCAGTAAAGAGAACAAATGTATGTCGATCTGGATTTGACAAATGTTGTATATATTTGCCATTTTATCATAAATGCCAATATTAGAATGAGACTTTC
Organism: Tachysurus fulvidraco; assembly: GCF_022655615.1. Classification (NCBI taxonomy): domain Eukaryota; kingdom Metazoa; phylum Chordata; class Actinopteri; order Siluriformes; family Bagridae; genus Tachysurus; species Tachysurus fulvidraco. The sequence goes on from NC_062543.1 coordinate 13,609,390, forward strand.
TTCCTAAACCAATATTCTAAATCACTGTCAAATTTTGATTAAAGGTATATTTTCCAAGATTTTGTTAACAACATCTAAAATCACCAAATATTCTAAGCACAAACACACCATGTTACTGCACTTAACTATAACATGGTGATTGAGAACAAAAGCTCCTTCTCTTTTATAATGATAATTGAATCTAATAAACTCTATTGTTTTCACTTATGTTTCAGAGTTTTTACATTTTTCTCCTGATAAGTGCCATTTTAAATAAAATAAATTTTAGAACCAGAGTCAAACAACAGAGTACAAATAAACACATAAATGTGTTGCTTCATTTAATCTATTGTTTTGTGCTTCTCTAAAACAGTTAAATGCTGCGAAGTCATTCCTCCAAAGGTACAAGCACCTTGTGAACAGTTCACAAAAGAACTTAAGAAAATAAGAAAATCTATGAAGATGACTCCAATGGAGGAGTGTAAAGCAGTTCTATATTATGTCCCCATTGTTTCACGAGCTGGAACTGATATCGAGGCTGCACTGCAAAAACTTAACAGCTTTGGAGGTTTGTTATAATAACATTAATCATTTTTGATGATGTGTCTAAATTATATATATATATATATATATATATATATATATATATATATATATATATATATATATATATATATATATATAATAAGAAAATAATATCTTAATTCATTTCTTTCAAAAACTGTTTACAGACAAATACATCGCACTAGTGGTGCTCCATCACACATTTGATCGAGAGCTCATTACACCAGACAGCAGCAGAACTGTGACCAGAGAAAAGACCTTCGTTGTTGACTGTCTGTTCAGTGAGGACAACGGACTGTTCTCGTGCCGCAAGAATGACGAAGCGATAAAAAAGGTTGCAGATTGGCTTAGGTTTGTGGTATGTATCCTGAAGTACAGTGGGTTTTCCGTCTGTTTGCCCTGTGTTAATGTAAAGATATTAGAACCTAAGAAACAACAGCAGAAGTTAAAGAATAGTTTAAAAATATTTTATTATGATTTCATTATGCTAAAATGTTCATATTTCCATTAAAATGGTGTTCTTTGATCCAATCAAGAAGACGTTCTTCAATAGTTTATTACTGAGTTTTATATAAATAGAATACTCTCTGGACAGTAAGATGCTGTTTATTGTTCAGTGAGCTTATCAATAATCCTTATAGAGTCCCTAAGTGCACTATGCTTTATATGCCTCATATTAACATGCATCATATTCTACTCCGCAGAAATACGAAAAACAGAAGCCTAAGAAAGTAAGTCATACAACCTTAAAAAAAAAATAATATAATGTTGCTGTCATATCTATACATCCTTGCCTAACCACAAACCCAAATATGCCTCACTTAACATATTCAGCACATTCTAAATTAATTCAGTTAATTAATTTGCATATTTGAAAGCTAGGTACCTAAATAATCACTCTCTAAAGCAAAACAAAGTAGTGACTGTAAATATGTTTACTAATGCAACAGTAGCTATTTTATTCAACTTGGCTAGAATCTCACCAAGTTGCTCATGAATATAACTATTATAAGATGCAAGCCAGTATCCAAATTAATTAGTAAGTGTGTCTCTACAAACCCCAAAGATTCTTGCCAATGGTGTTAGTGGGAGGACAAGCTATAGTGTGGACATGACATTGACATATTGAGACAAATTAAGAGAGCCTCATGTACCACCAACAATCCACATGTATTGATCTTGTACTACTATAAAATGACAGCTTTTTAACAGAATAATTTTCTATCACAGAAGATTCCTATACAATTCTGTAGTAACAATTAATGAACAAATGCTTCTTTTCCTGGTGATTAAAGCATAAAAAGACAAGGTGTTATTTAACAAAGAAAAACATATAATTATTTTTATGCCGATATTTATTGTGTATTAGTTTTATTCAGTTGAATGTCGCCAGGGCCTTGTACAAAAAAGAGGTGAGGAGCAATTACTCGATTATTTTAAAGATGTTTTTTCTGTATTTCTTGTTTTTTTTTACAAAGCCAGTAAAGGAAAAAGATGCCAGTGAGGAAAATGAAGCCAGTGAGGAAAAAGAAGCCAGTGAAGCTTCGGTTAGGAAGCCAGTGAGCAATAACAACAGAAGAAAGAAGAATACAGAAAAAAAATGAGCTAAAGGAAGGGTGGCTCTTACAACAGAATAGTACATATTGAATTACTTAAATGTCTGGGCTTTATGTGTGCTTATACTTTTCCTAAAACTGGCTGCTCAAAAGATTTATTTGGCTTTTCAAAATATTTTTTAATTAATACACAAATAGTTATGCTACACCAGAAAACCCAGTATTGAATAAGTACTAACACATGTGTATTAAATGCTAATAGAATAAACTGTTTCATTTCTGAATAACAAAATTAAAAAAAGCTGAAATGAACATCAGAAATCTTTACTTAAGTTTTTTTTATTTCAGTAAAAGGTTTGCTATTTCCCTCAGATTGCACATCGAAGAGATTCATTAGCATGGTGTCTAAATATTTTTTTTAAACAGATATATGTGTCTATACAGTACAGGTCACAGGTAACAGGTCACATAATGGACAAACCTGACCCATCAGACCTGTTCACCTAGAAGGTGTGATCCCTCTGGGGGTATTATTTGGTAACAAAGAAGGTGCACAGGTTTTTTTCATGGAATTTTAAACAGCCTAATGACAATATATATTGCCTGTTAAAAATACAACATAATTGATGTGTATATGTATTTGATCAACTTGGGATAAAAAGTGCAAAAATTTGGTATTTTGTTTTATACTAAATTGTTTTATGTCCTAATAACAGGAAGCAAATTTTTCTTTTTAGCTTGTAGGGCATGACGTTAATGTTCCTTTCTTTTCCACACAAAACTGTATGTAATCATGTTTGAGTCTTGGTTCACTTTGGTTCATGTATAAACAATGAACCTTACTCTGTATTTCCGGTCAGACCGGCTGTCAGATCAGCTCATGGTGTGACTGGGTGTGGAATAACAAAGTGAAAGCACTGCAGTGTTCCTGGTTGCTTTTGTGTTCACAACAGATTTGGGGGGAAAAATGAAATCCTACAGTCACTGCAGTGTTAGAGCATAATACTGACTTTACTTAGTTCATCCACAATGGGGCAGAATTTGCACATCTATGAGGAAGAGCATCTACCATAGAAGAAAAACATTTACCTCAAAGCAATGGTGGAGGGGCTTCAAATACTTCATTTTGGTGACCTTTTATGCACTAATTTGGGCTAGATCAGCTTGTCTGCTGGTATCTTAACGAGCACGCTTTTTGATGCACCTAAATTATTTACTGCATTGTTGTCAAATTGCTTCCTCGTGTACCACCTTTGTCAGTCCATACACAGTTCATAAGTTTAAAGACCACACTAACAACAGAATAGATTTAATAAACTTTACTGAAGTATTAATAATAATTATTTTCATTATCATTTCTTGACTCTCTGTCAATGCCTCTTTGCTTGTTGCTGTATTTGTCTGGACACTTATGGATTTAGTACACTGGTTAGTTCCAATCTTCTTGGGTGCAATTTAGAGAATATGTTACATGTTTTCCATGTAAAGAGCAACTCGCATGGTGTATTTAATCTATTTTGACTGATTTGAGACTGAAAAGTTTTAACAAGCTAACCTAAATAGATAAGGAAATGAATGTTTAATTGTAACAGTAATGAAATTACCTCCCTAGGACGTAACAGTTACGTTGCCAGCTGGTAAGTCATGAAATTACCAAAAATGATCAATAAATTATGTAACTAGTACGTCGTGTGTTAGCTGTAGAGGCATCGTAAATCAATTAATATACTAATCATTCCAGACAGGGGCGGTTCTAGACCTTTTGTAGGGTGGCTTCAGCCCCCTGTCTGTGATCTCAGCCACCCTAAAACTAGTAAGTATGATTTTTACTTTCAAAAATAATAAATAAAAATTACGTTAAAATGCAGGACATGACGTCGATGGGAAAGAAAATTACTTATCAGTTTGATCCAAGAGCGATTTTTTTTTACTTTGCTTATACGCGCGTGCTTTGTTGTCTTCCAATAGTGCGTCATCAGCTGTCTGCTTTATTAGAACGGAGAAACACAGGCACGCGCAGCGAACGTTCCGAACGTTAATCGGCGGAAAACCGCAAAGACGGTTATAGAAGTTTTTTTTTTTTTTTTAATAAAAATTAAGTGCATAGAATTTTCACAAATCCAGAGAATTTGGCACTTATGAACACTGTAGAGGTTAAAAATGAAAATTGAAATAGGCTTAAAGTGAATAAAGATTTTACTAAAGTAAATATGAAGTCTAGAGAAGAAGCCTAGAACAGGATGTGGGTTTGCATCAGCAGTGACTGTGAAAGTGAAACAGTTCAGCTTGTTGTGTGTGAGTTCCTCTAAAGCAGCAGATAAAGAAGTGAGTAAAGAGCTGTTAAATAATATATCTAAATATATTATGATATTGGATTCGATTACCTACATGACACGGAAAGAGAAAGATGATGACACTGAATCTCTCTCTCTCTCTCTCTCTCTCTCTCTCTCTCTCTCTCTCTCTCTCTCTCTCTCTCTCTCTCTCTCTCTCTCTCTCTCTCTTTGCTTTTAGTCTGAACCTACCGGAAGATAAAGATGGCAACTGAGAGAGGTATACAAAGGCTTTAAAGACTGTCATTTCTGAACATAAAACAGTAGTAAAATGTATATTATATAATATATTTATTTATATTAAATACTTTGTTTTATATTGTTTAATGTTTTGGGATATGACCTTTCAGTCAGAGGATTTTTATCAGTCATCATAAGCCAGTTAACTGTTAACAGAGTCTGATAAACTCACTGGGTTTCTGTTTCACAAAGCAGAATTTTAAATTTAGTCTAACTTTCAATGTTTTCTTTTTTTTTTAAACTGATGTATTTGCACCATCTACAAACTTAACGAAGGTGTTTTCTTCATGATGTCATCTTAATATCATGTTTCTTTCTGATGTTTTAAACAGATCATGTATCATTGGTAGGTTTATACTACAAATTTGCTCAAATCATTTCATTGATGGTAATCGGTACCATGTATATATCATTTGCTTATCAGATTACATTTTATTACAGAGCACAGAAAGTGTACTAGAAAGTTATTAAAAAGTATTTTTTATATTTCAGTCGAGTTCTGGGAAGCCTGAAGAATCAGGTAAGAATTACAGAGTTTAAAAGAGAAAACTCTCTGTAGAGGTCTATAAATCTACAGTGTTGTTTTCTATTGTATATAAATATGAAATATCTCTCTTTAGTCTAAATAGATTTTGGTGTTTTCATTCTGTACAATGGACAATATTACAGAATCGTACTGAAAGTGACACTATTTTATATTTTATACTCTGCTGTTGTTTACTAATGCTGTTTTTCCCTTCTCTTCTTTTGTTCTGCACATTATTACAGAGGTAAGTAAATAAAATGACTATTTCCCTCTTTTGGATGGTAATTTACTTCAAATGATATTATATACTATTTAATACTTTATGTTTAATATTAGTTTTTTTTTTGCCCCCAATAATTTTCTGGAGTATTATAAAGTAAATACTTCCTGTCAAGTGAACTTCCTGTCAGCCATTTTGGATTTTCAAAAATGCTGGGGTTTTTTCTTTTCTAATCCTTCTAATGTTTTTTTGTCTAATAGCCCAAAGTGTTTTGTTCAGTGATGATTATTTCTTTTGTCTAATGAATCACTGGGCAAAACTTCACAATATCTGGTATTTTTATTCAACTTAAGCTTGGTTAAAAAAAGTACTGATTAGATGAATAAACATACATTTCTGGACTTACATAAGGTTTTAATAACATTAAATGTAATAATAATAATAATAATAATAATAATAATAATAATAATAATAATAATAATAATAATAATGTATTGTTTCCTTACACACACAAAGAGCACTTTATTAATCTGTCAGCAGAGCTGCTCTAAAGTGTGTATAATTTACCCATGTAATTATTTGGAAATTAACGTCTTCTGCTTTTTAACAGAAGGAATATATAAATTGTGAAAACATGGAAAGACAAAAGGAAGGTGAAAGGTCAGGTGAGTGTGACAGTTTTTTTTTTTTTGTTTCTTAAGAAAGTAATGTAAACAAAAAAAACAATTAATCAATGTGTGTGTGTGTGTTTTTCATAGGACCCAGAAACAGTGCAAGTCGCATTGAAAAGGAAGTTACAGGACTTGAAGGTACAAATATGAAACCAGATCAAACAACTAATGTTTCAGAGGAAAGCGAAAATTCTCAATCTGAGAGAAACCAACAACTGAACCCAGAACACATCGACACTGACAATGTGGAGGACATGGAGCAAAGAAATGAGAGTCAGGAAGAAATAATGAGACAGAATTTAAAGAGATATAAAGAACCTCTGACAGAAAATACACAAACACTTCAGGAGAAGGACAAGACACTGGAAGAGAAGGAGAAACAGCTCAGTGATGTAAGAGAAGAATTGAGAAAATCAAATATGATGATAGAAAAGTATCAGACACAATTGAAGGACAAAGACAGACAACTGGTGAGTGTGGGGAAAGAACTGGAAACCAGTACAAATAAACTGTACACACTGGAACAGGAGCTACAGGCCATGATCACTGTAGTGAAGCAACAGAAATCTGAGTTAGCAGAAAAAAAACAACAGCTTGAAGAGAAAGACAGACTTCTGGCTGAAACTAGAAAAAAACTGGAAATGAAGGATGAGACCCTGGAACACAAGGGCACACATTTATTTCAGGTAAAAAATGAACTGAAAAAAAAAAACAGAAGTTAAAAGAGAAATAGTCAGAGCTAAAAAAATGTATATAGTGTGTCTGTTGAAAAAAAAGATTGATTTTTGTGGTCATTGTGCATGAACTTGTGCAGAATGTAGCTTTGGTAAGAATTTTGCTTCTCTACTTTAGTCGAAAACAATCGTATTTGAATGAATTTCTTGACATCTTTTTCTCATGCTATTATTTCTTTCTGGTCTCTTTTACAGAAAAAGAAAAAAGGTACGACTATAATTTTTTTGCACTGAAAAGCAGTAAAGAGATAAAATGTATGTCGATCTGGATTTGACAATTGTGTATATTTGCCATTTTATCATAAATGCCAATATTAGAATGAGACTTTCTTCCTAAACCAATATTCTAAATCACTGTCAAATTTTGATTAAAGGTTTATTTTCCAAGATTTTGTTAACAACATCTAAAATCACCTAATATTCAAATGTTAATCTATTAAATTACATTTTGCATGTTCTAGGATGTTTCAGGATGATGTAATTTGTCTATGATTAATTGTAAATCAGGCTACTACTGATCATGTTATTTACCATATTCACCACACTACAGGTACATTCAGCTTAACCATTCCAGTTTAAAGCTGTAAGCACAAACGCACCATGTTGCTGCACTTAACTATAACATGGTGATTGAGAACAAAAGCTCCTTCTTTATTTTTTTGTAAGCCTAATAATGAAACCCCCACATGACCCGAGGTAGTTCGGATAAGCGGTAGAAAATGAGTGAGTGAGTGAGTAATAATGAATCCCTATTGTTTTCACTTATGTTTCAGAGTTTTTACATTTTTCTCCTAATAAGTGTCAATTTAACTAAAACAAATTTTAGAACCCGAGTCAACAGAGTACAAATAAACACATAAATTCAGTATGTGTTGCTTTATTTAATCTATTGTTTTGTGCTTCTCTAAAACAGTTAAATGCTATGAAGTCATTCCTGCAAAGTTACAAGCACCTTGTGAACAGTTCAGAAAAGAACTTAAAAGAATTAGAAAATCTATGAAGATGTCTACAGAGGACAAGTGTAAAGCAGTTCTATATTATGTCCCCATTGTTTCACGAGCTGGAACTGATATCGAGGCTGCACTGCAAAAACTTAACAGCTTTGGAGGTTTGTTATAATCATTTTTGATGATGTGTCTTAATTATGATATATATTTAAGTCTTTATTAATTTCTTTCAAAAAATGTTTACAGACAAATACATCGCACTAGTGGTGCTCCATCACACATTTGATCGAGAGCTCATTACACCAGACAGCAGCAGAACTGTGACCAGAGACAAAACTATCATTGTTGACTGTCTGTTCAGTGAGGACGAGGGACTGTTCTCGTGCCGCAAGAATGACGAAGCGATAAAAAAGGTTGCAGATTGGCTTAGGATTGTGGTATGTATCCTGAAGTACAGTGGGTTTTCCATCTGTTTGCCCTGTGTTAATGTAAAGATATTAGAACCTAAGAAACAACAGCAGAAGTTAAAGAATAGTTTAAAAATATTGAAAAATATAAAAATATAAAACTGTTCTTTGATCCAATCACGAAGACTTGTATATAGTTTATTACTGAGTTTTATATAAATATTATACTGTGTATATAATATTTTACCGGACAGTAAAAGACTGTTTATTGATCAGTGAGCTTATCAATAATCCATACAACCTTAAATAAATAAATAAATAAATAAATAAATAAATAAATAAATAAATAATGTTGCTGTCATCAGTACATCCCTGCCTAAATATGCCTCACCTAACATATTCAGCACATTCTTAATTCATTCAGTTACTTTGCATATTTACAAGTTAGGTGCGTAAATAATCACTCTCTAAAGCGAAACAAAGTAGTTACTTTATATATGTTTACTAATGCAACAGTAACTATTTTATTAAAAATTTGTACTAAAAAGGAGGTGAGGAGCAATTGCTAAATTATTTTTAAGATGTATTTTTTGTGTGTGTTTCTTGTTATTTTAGAAAAAAAAAAAAAGTGAAGCCAGTGAGGAAAACAAAGCAATAACAACCGGACAGAAGAAAAATGAGCTAAAGGAAGGGCGGCTCTTACAACAGAATAGTACATACTGAATTACTTAAATGTCTGGGCTTTATGTGTGCTTATACTTTTCCTTAAACTGGCTGCTCAAAAGATTTTTTTTGGCTTTTCAAAATATTTATTTTTAATTAATATACAAATGTTTATGCTACACCAGAAAAAAACAGTATTGAATAAGTACTAACACGTGTATTAAATGCTAATAGAATAAACTGTGTTTCATTTCTGATTAACAAAATGAATAAAAGCTGAAATGAACATCAGAAGTCTTTACTTAAGTTTTTTTATTTCAGTAAAAGTAAAAGTTAGAGTAAAAGGTTTGCTATTTCCCTCAGATTGCACATTGTAGAGATTCATTAGCATGGTGTCTAAATATTTTTTTAAACATTTACCTCAATGCAACGATGCAGGAAATGGTTGAACTAATTAACTAATTAAATATTTAAAGAAAGATATAAGACCTACTATTTATATACATGGTTACAATGTCACTTTCACTCTTTATTCTGCAGTCTGAAGCTATTGTTTAGTTTATTTCAGAGTTCAGAGCATCAGAAGTGAATTTAAATACATAATACCAGAGTCCAGTGTCCTTAAGAATATGGACCTCACACCAAGTTTTTCAATGAATTAGCTACAGTTAACACAGGGAAACATATAGAAGGGTTAGCACATAAACTGTAAATAAAGCTTTTACTAAAGTAAATATTATGTCTAGAGAACAGGAAGTGGGAAGGGTGCAACCAGCAAGTGAAAGTGAAACAGTTCAGCTTGTTGTGTGCGAGTTCTTCTAAAGCAGCAGACAAAGAAGTGAGTAAAGAGCTGTTAAATAATATATTTAAATATACTATAATATTGGGTTTGATTACCTACATGACATAGAAAGAGAAAGACGATGACACTGAATCTCTCTCTCTCTCTCTCTCTCTTTCTCTTTCTCTTTCTCTTTCTCTCTCTCTCTCTCTCTCTCTCTCTCTCTCTCACTTTTTAGTCCGAACCTAAAGAAAGATAAAGATGGCAACTGAGAGAGGTATACAAATTCTTTAAAGACTGTCATTTCTGAACATAAAACAGTAGTAAAATTTATATATTAAATATTTTGTTTTATATTGTTTAATGTTTTGGGATATGACCATTCAGTCAGAAGATTTTATCAGTCATCACAAACCATGAGTTAACTGTTAACAGAGTCTGATAAAGTTTCTGTTTCTTTTTCACAAAACAGTATTTTAGATTTATTCTAACATTCAGTGTTTTCCTTTTTAAAAACTGATGTATTTGCACCATCTACAAACTTAACGAAGGTCTTTTCTTCATGATGTCATCTTAATATCATGTTTCTTTCTGATGTTTTAAACAGATCATATATCATTGGTAGGTTTATATTACAAAATTTACTCAAATCTTTTCATTGATGGTAATCATAGGTACCATACGTAGATTATTTGCTTATCAGATTAAATTTTAATACAGAACACAGAAAATGTACTAGAAAGTTATTAAAAATATTTTTTTATATTTCAGTTCTATTGGGAAGTCTGAAGAATCAGGTGAGAATTAAAGGTTCTAAAAGAGAAAACTCTCTGTATAGGTCTATAAATCTTTGTTTTAAAATCTGTAAATCTGTGTTGTTTTCTATTGTAAATAAATATGAAATTTCTCTCTTTAGTCTAAATGTATTTTGGTGTTTTCATTCTGTGTATAAACCCCAATGGACAATATTACAGTATAGTACTGAAAGTGACACTATTTTATATTTTTTACTCTGCTGTTGTTTACTAATGCTGTTTTTCCCTTCTCTTTTGTTCTGCACATTATTACAGAGGTAAGTAAATAAAATGACTATTTTCCTCTTTTCGATAGTAATTTTTTTCAAATGACATTAGATACTATAATTCTTTATATTTAATATTATTTTTTTTGCCCCCAATAATTTTCTGGAGTATTATAAAGTAAATACTTCCTGCCATTTTGGATTTTCAAAAAGGATGTATTATTATTATTATTATTATTATTATTATTATTATTATTATTATTATTATTATTATTATTATTATTATTGTTAATAATAATAGTAATAATAATAACAACAACAACAACAACAACAATAATGTATTGTTTCCTTACACACACAAAGAGCACTTTATTAATCTATCAGTAGAGCTGCTCTAAAGTGTGTATAACTTAGCCGACCTATGTAATTAATTGTAAATTACTGTCTTCTGCTTTTTAAGAAATATATAAACTGTGAAAACATGGAAAGGCAAAAGGAAGGTGAAATGTCAGGTGAGTGTGACTGATTATTTATCTTTTGTTTCTTAAGATAGTAATGTACAAAAAATCAATTAATCAATCAATGTCTCTCTCTCTCTCTCTCTCTCTCTCTCTCTCTCTCTCTCTCTCTCTCTCTCTCTCTCTCTCTCTCTCTCTCTCTCTCTCTCTCTCTCTCTCTCTCTCTCTCTCTCTCTCTCTCTCTCTCTCTCCCTCTCTCTCTCTGTGTGTGTGTGTGTGTGTGTGTGTGTGTGTGTGTGTGTGTGTGTGTATGTTTTGCATAGGACCCAGAGACAGTGCAAGAAGCATTGAAAAGGAAGTAACAGGAATTGAAGGTACAAATATCAAAGCAGATCAAACAACTAATGTTTCAGAGGAAAGCGAAAATTCACAACCTGAGAGAAACCAACAACTGAACCCAGAACACATCGACACTGACAATGTGGAGGACATGGAGCAAAGAAATGAGAGTCAGGAAAAAATAATGAGACAGAATTTAAAGACAAATAACGAACCTCTGACAGAAAATACACAAACACTTCAGGAGAAGGACAAGACACTGGAAGAGAAGGAGAAACAGCTCAAACAGACAAGAGCTGAACTGGACAAAACAATTAAGGCGTTAGAAGACAGTCAGCGACACGTGGAGGAGAAAAACACACAACTAGAGAATCTGAACAAACTGCTGATGGAGAAAGAAACACAGCTGAAGAACACAGATAAAGAGCTGGAAACCAGTACAAATAAACTGGACACACTGGGACAGGAGCTGCAGGACAAGCAGAGACAACTACAGGACACGATGATCGTAGTGGAGCAACAGAAATCTGAGGTAGCAGAAAAAAAACAAGAGCTTGAAGAGAAAGACAGACTTCTAACTGAGAGAGAGACACAGCTAATGGAAAGAGACAAAGAGCTTCAGGAGAAAGACAGACTTCTGGCTGAAACTAGACAAACACTGGAGATGAAGGATGAGACCCTGGAACACAAGGGCACACATTTTCTTCAGGTAAAAGATGAACTGGAAAAAAACAGAAGTTAAAAGAGAAATAGTCACAGCTAAAGAAATATATATAGTGTGTCTGATTATCTGTTAAAAACTATAGACTCTCTACTTTAGTCGAAAATAATCAGATTTGAATGACTTTCTTGACATCTTTTTCTCATGCTATTATTTCTTTCTGGTCTCTTTTACAGAAAAAGAAAAAAGGTACGACTATCATTTACAAACTTGACAAAGGTGTTTTTTTCATGATGTCATTTTAATATCATGTTTCTTTCTGATGTTTTAAACAGGTCCTTTCTCATTGGTAGGTTTGTACTACAAATTTGCTCAAATCTTTTCATTGATGGTAATCATAGAGCACAGAAAATGTACTAGAAAGTTATTAAAATATTTTTTTATATTTCAGTTGAGGCCTGGGAAATCTGGGACTTCTGGGAAGTCTAAAGAAACAGGTGAGAATTAGAGACTAAAAGAGAAAACTCTCTGTAGAGGTCTATAAATCTACAATGTTGTTTTTATAGTAAATAAATATTAAATTTCTCTCTTTAGTCTAAATAGAGTTTAATGTTTTCTTTCTGTACATAAACTCCAATGGACAATGTTACAGAATAGTGCTGAAAGTGACACTATTTTATATTTTATACTCTGCTGTTGTTTACTAATGCTGTTTTTCCCTTCTCTTCTTTTGTTCTGCACAATATTACAGAGGTAAGTAAATAAAATGACTATTTTCCTCTTTTGGATGGTAATTTACTTCAAATGATTTTGGACACTATTTAATTCTTTATGTTTTCACTATTTAATTGAAGTTCTTTTGTTTCCCAATAATTTTCTGGAGTATTCTACAGTAAATGCTTCCTGTCAACAATTTTGCAATTTTCAGAAAAGCTTTCTTTATTTCTCCTTATAATCCTTCCATTTTTTTGTCTAATATCCAAAAAGTGTATTATTAATTAATTTTTTTTTTGTCTTTCAAATGCAGATTGAATCCTAGATAAAAAAAAAAAAAGTTTTGCTGAAAATATTTCAATAACAGTACAGCAAACACAACTGAAAACACAATGCACAAATCAATGTAACTGGTAAAATAAAAAAATAAAAAATAAACAAACAAACAAAATCCAAGGTGTGGGTAAAGCATATCAAGGCAATCAGGATTTACACAATAATAAATATCATCAAGGCACTGCAATAAATATTAATGTCCTTTTGTAGAGGAAAAGCATGAACTAACCCAGAATAAGAGAGTGCGACCTCTGCTGATGGGAAGAGGAAACATCCACTTATTCACAGAGCTATTACACTGAGGGATTATTTCTGTTTATGTGATGTCCTTTTTGTTCACAAGTCCAGATGAATGTGATTGATGACATAAGCCACTTATTCTGATTTTCTAGTTTTAGACTAACTTTATTATAATCTAACTATATTCTTAGATGAAGAAACACTGTTACAGCCTGTTATAGACTTTATTTAATTGAGATTATCTTGGACAGTGTGAAAACCACAGGGTGTGTAATTTGTTCCCACAGGGTGCATCTGCATTAAGGACTGAAAAGTCAAGTGAGTATAAGAAAATCCCAAATATTCAGTGGGATCAGACACAACATTTTCCTTTAATACAGATCCTTTTATAAAGATCATACTTAGGACTCTTAAAAAGTGATCATGTGCAGATTTCTCTGCTGACAAAGTTGAACAAAACATCTGCAAACATCATGTTTCATACAATGCTCAATTAAATTAGTCTGATTTTTAGCACAACATCTTTCTTTAACTCCTACTCTGTCAGCCAAAATCCTCTTCAACTTTCCCTTTTTATATAAACATTAATATATATAAAACGTTCATATTTGGAAGCTTTTTCGGTGAGAAGTTTAATAAACATCTGGGATCGTGTACCAGTGAACATTGTTAAAATGTAGGAATTTCTAAAAACTGTAGTTTTTATAGTATATGAAAATAATTGTGGTATAAATATAATCTATATTTAATAAAAAAAATACAAAATTAAAAAAATATTTTTCCTGTTTGTTCACAGATTTAAAGTTTAAGCTGATTTTATCTGGAAAAACACTGAATACCCACAAGGAATTCATAACTCGTCTTAAACAACGAGTTCACCTGAAGGAGGTGAATACAGAGGATGAGTGTGATTTCATTCTGGTTTTCTGCCCGATTGTGACACGAGCTGGAACTGACATTGAAGCAGCAATGAAACGTCTACATGATATTTCAGGTAACTACAAAATATTCTCTAAAATAATACATTATGTTTGCTGAATTACATTTGTATATAGTGAACAAGTTGTGTGGATTTTTTACAGACACCAAACCTGTAGTCCTGGTGGTGCTCCATCACACATTTGATCCAGAGTGTGTTGTTCTAGACAGCAGCAAATGTGTAAACAGAAAGAATATGATCGCAGTCGACTGTCTGTTCTATGAAGATACAGGATTACTGCAGTGTCTGAAGAATCATGAATCACTGGACAAAACTTCACAATATCTGGTATTTTTATGTAATGTAAGCAAATATTATCTAAGAGGGTTATTCATTTTTAGTCAAAAGTAAAAGCTTATGACACACATTATTTTATAAATCTATAGCACATACAAGTGCTTACTTATTAGTTCATAATTACTTGGTACAAAACTACTGAGTGGATCAATAAACCTACATTTCTGGACTTATATTACATAGAATAATACATAACATTTTAATAACATTAAACATCATCATCATCATCATTTGTTGTTTTCTTACACACACTTAGATCACTTTATTAAACTGTCAGTTGCTCTAAAGTGTGTATAATTCAGAGGACCGGACTAGACTAATGAAGTAACATTTAACCCACATTTCTGCTTTAACAGGAGAAAGAACTACAAATAAAACTGAAAAAGCAAGAGCAAGGTGAGTGAGACTGATTTTGTTTCTTACAGCCAGCTGTAAATAGTAATGTAATAAATAAAAGCTATCAATCAACCAACCAATCATTCAACAAAATCAGTCACTGTGTGTGTGTGTGTGTGTGTGTGTGTGTGTGTGTGTGTGTGTGCGCGTGTGTTTGTATGTTTGCTTGTGTTATATAGAACTGAGAAAGAAAACAAGAGTCAGTGAAGAGAAAGATGAAGAGGATTTAGAGTATTTAAAGAAGCAACAGAAAACTGACTTAATGGAAAAAAACAGAGATCTTTTGGAGCAGTTGGAAGACAAAAAGACAAAACTGGAGAGTGTGGTGAAAGAACTAGAAACCAGTACAAATAAACTAATAGAAAGAAATAAACAACTTCAGGAGAAAGACAGACTTCTGACAGAAAATACACAAACACTTCAGAAGAAGGACAAGACACTGGAAGAGAAGGAGAAACAGCTCAAACAGACAAGAACTGAACTGGACAAAACAATTAAGGAGTTAGAAGACAGTCAGCGACACGTGGAGGAGAAAAACACACAACTAGAGAATCTGAACAAACTGCTGAAGGAGAAAGAAACACAGCTGAAGGACACAGATAAAGAGCTGGAAACCAGTACAAATAAACTGGACACACTGGGACAGGAACTGCAGGACAAGATGATCGTAGTGGAGCAACAGAAATCTGAGTTAGCAGAAAATAAACAACAGCTTGAAGAGAAAGACAGACTTCTAACTGAGAGAGAGACACAGCTAATGGAAAGAGACAAACAGCTTCAGGAGAAAGACAGACTTCTAGAGGAGAAAACAAAGCAGCTGCAGGAACAGACAGATCCAGAATCATCAGCTACCATCAGGAGAAAAAGCAGCAAGGAACTTTTACCTCCAAAAAGTGAGCAATATGTAATAAGTTTCTCAGAATGTCATTGTTTCCAAATATTCATTTAATAAATTAATACATAAATATACTGTAATGATCCTTAATAGTGCAAACCTTCAGATATTATAAGGAAATGTAATTTAAACAGTGACAGGGGTTAGTTATAGTGTATAAGACATAACTTTATTATATCATCTGTCTAACTCTACCTTCTGAAGAATGTCTCTCATTCTGACTGGTTCTGATGTTTCCTAGTGAGTGAAGAGACTCAGGACTCAGCAGCACCAATCAGGAGAAAACACAGTATGGAGGGAAATCGTCCAACATGTGAGTGATTAATTATTGTTGTGTGTTTAATTTGAAACTCAACAGTAGTTTAAGGTAAAAAAGATGAATATAAAGAGAGGCAGCAGACAGATTTAGGCACTAGATTTAGGTAAAATGAAAAACATTAAATTTCTCTGGATTCTGAGCAGCGTGACAGAAAATCATTTATATGGACGACATCAATCTTTCCTCCGTCAATCACAGTGACATTAACATGATGAGGATTTAGAGTATGAGTTATATAAAGGCAGTCAGCCTCCATACTCCATAGAACAGCGTCATCACCACAATGCAGTAAGTGATTCTGTATTAAATGATTCATTCTTGTTCATTTCAGTGGGTGGAGAATCGTCTAGTCCACATTATCCTGCGTCGGTTCCTGTAGCAGAACTGAGGCTGGTGGTGCTGGGGAGGACGGGGTCTGGGAAGAGTGTAACAGGAAACATCATCCTGGGCAGAGAGGAGAGGAACCAGGCTGCTACGTCTACAGCTACATCTACAGCCACCCAGCAGAGTGAGAGCACACAGGGGGAGGTGGCTGGGAGGAAGGTGACTGTGGTGGACACGCCTGACTGGTTCTCTTCTGAACTCTCTCTGGAGAAGCTGAGACAGGACGTGGGACTCTGTGTCTGTCTGTCTGCTCCAGGACCCCATGCCTTCCTCCTGGTCATACCTCTAAAGCAGCCTACAGGAGAGGAGAGAGGGATGCTGGAGAAAATGGAGAAGATCTTTGGAGAGAGATGTTGGAGAAACACAATGATCATATGCAGTGTTACTGATGAATGTGAGAAGAAGAACATTGAGGACTTTATCCAATCAGGAGACCAGGAGGTCCAGAGACTTGTAGAGAAATGTGGGGACAGGTTTCACTGTCTCAACATTAATGACAGTGGAGATGGTTCTCAGGTCTCAGAGCTGTTGGAGAAGATAGAGAAGATGGTTGAAGGAAGCAGAGAGAAATTCTACAGCAGTGACATCTACCTGGAGACTGAATCTCAGATCAGAGCAATGAAAGCAACGATTCTGAAGGAAAGAAAAGAGAAAAGAGAGAGAGAGGAGAAGGACATGAAAGAAAAAATAGAGAAGGAGGTGCAGGATTCTCTGAGAAAGATAGAGGGAGTGATCGAGGAACATGAAGGGGACATCAGACAACTTAATGACCGAACAACTGAACTGGAGAGAAAGATGAAAGAAGAGAGGGATGAAGAGAAAAAGAAAGAACTTGAGAGGGAGCTGAAACAAGAGGTAGACAAAAGGACAGAAATGGAAGGAAAGGTGAAGAAACTAAAAGAAAAGAGAGAGAGGGAGAGAAAAGAGATGGAGGAGAGACACAAGCAGGAGATGGAGGAGATCAGGGAGGTGTATGAAGGAGAGATCAGAATGGAGGCAGAGAGAAAGATCATGAAGATCATCCTGCCTGAACTCCAGAGAAACATGTTGTCCTCAAAAACAAAGATGCAGGAAGATTTCAGCAGACAGATGGAGGAGAAGAACAGAGAGATGGAGAATCTTCAACAGAAACTTTCACAGCTCACAGATTCTCACAGTCTGCTTGAAGAGGTTTATGAGAAAACTGTCAGAGAAAGTTCAGAGAGAGCTTCTCTAAAAGGAGAGGCATCAAAGGGAATCTCTCAGAAATTTAAAGGCTTATTTAAATGAGTGACAGAGTTCATAAAGCAGCAGAGATTCAAAGGGTCTGAAATGAGGCGCATCAGCCAGTGATGGTAGACATGACGGAGCTAGAGACAGAAGCCTAAGGATAAAGCAAGAAGCTAATAAACAGGATTAAACTTTTTTATAAGCAAACTCTGCGGGGGAAAAGACCTAATAGCCAAATAATTCTTAAAAGAACAGGATTTTTACAGGGCTAAATATTTATAATAATTATTATTATTAACAATAAGCTAGTTACTGCTACTTACTTGTCATACAGTACAACCTACAAATATAATCAATGGGGCTAGTTTGGGAACTTTTACACACTGAAGAAATCACATCATGACACAAAGTGTTTTATTCTTCTTATACAACAGCAATTTGCTCACAATTACATTTGTATTAACAAAAGAAGAACACTTTAAACTACTTATCCCTTTATAGCTACATCTAATGTGTAGATACATCCTTAAACTAGCTAGTTATTGTTATCACTTACATTACATATTACACACTAGACATCACATATTACACACTAACTTATAGCTTGAATATCTTGTAAGTTAACAAAAGTGAAAAATGATATATATTTTTACATATATATTTTTTTAATAGTTACAAATTTATTAGTTTTAACAAATATCACCTGGTGCAGCTGTCTGTAACAGACTATTTTGAGACTTTAATATTGAAAATAATTTAATGAGAAAAATAAATAATCATGAACCAACATATCTGTGATCCTTGCAAATATCTAGCAGGTTTGTCAGACTTTATAAACTTTGTAAAATATTGCCATGTTGTTGCCATATATGGCTTTAATGTTATATATCTCAATGAGATTGATATTTTGTTTATATTTTGTAAAATTTTATTAGAAAAATGAATTTGTGAAAGTATTTATGAATGATGTATATATTTGATTGTACATTTAATTGTTTTTAAACTGTATTAATAAATGTGAACATGTACTGTACATATGTGTGTACTTATTTAGCATTTTTATTTTAACCTGTTTATATACCATTAAGTTACCAAAGAATCTCTGACTCTAACGCAAGAGCCGAGAAAACAGGTACAGTACATGATGTTAATATTTTAAACCCTATTTCATTTCAACAATCAACTAGAGGATGAATTTGTATAAACAAAGACAGTCTTAATAAAGGTCTGGCATTGTGAGACATTTTCTCTTGACATGTCAGAGTGTGTGCTGCTATGATGTTCATCTAAAACTCACCAACAGCAGGAGGGTTTCAGATTATACCACATGTGACATGTAAACTGGAACTGAAATAGCAGAACTCCAGTTCAGACGCTTTCTCTGTGATGTGACTGCTTTGTTTTCTATTTATCAGCATCAAGACAGAGAAAAGAGACTGATGAAGGAATCACATATCTATAGATGTTATTATTCCTGTTATAACTAATAACTCAGATGTTCCACAATATTTACATGTTAAACTAAATGGAAAAAGTAACGTGTCATTCTTTAATTAATAAACACTAAGAATGTTTGTAATAAGTAAATAATCTATTTCCATGTGGGAACAGTAACCTAATCATTAATCATCTTCCTCTAACCGAACACCTCCAAGTGTTTTATTCTGTAATGGTGTTAGTTAGGGGAGTCTATAATGATAGAAACACAGGAACTGAAACCATATAGTGACACTCAGCGTGGACTTTTATTTTCTGTGGTCTATTGGTTTTTAAAGTAGGGCTGAATGCAGTGAGAAAAGTGAAGAATGATGATGTGTGTAGAGACGACAGACTCGGATTTAACACGTCAGTAGTGTTTGTAGTGCGCCATCTAGTGGAATCAACTAACACGCAGTGTATTGCAGGAAAAAAGAGAAAATGCGTCTTTAGGACAATTTTGTAAATATTTGACGGATTAAACAGACCAACAGGCCGTAGTTTCCCCAGCACTGTTATAAATGTTGAAAACAATAATCACACTTCTGCAATCACACAATCCACTGCAGCGGGTTAAAATTCACACCAGAGCCTGTGCATTAAAGATACAGATGGAGTCCGTGGTACAAACTATAGTCTTAAGAAGAACATTAGGGGGCAGAAAGCAGCCCCACAGAGCACACAATAATAAATAAATACATCTTTCTCAGCAAATCCCTGCACCTCAAACTGGGACACGCCCATAGCGCGCCAATCAAATCTCTCGGAAGAAGTGACGTCACCATCTTTCTCCGCCAATGGAAGGGGGAGGAGAAGATTTAGAAGACAGAAAATAGAAAACAGAGAAAAATTATTTAGATAGATAATTTGGAAGATAAGAAAAACTGACAGATACAAAGAATGAAAGGAAAGATGGACAAACAGGCAGCTTTAGACTTTGTGAATGTTCTATAATAATTTTCTAATAATTTTCTGTATTTCTTTATTGTCTATTATTATTATTATTATTATTATTATTATTATTATTATTATTATTAATGCAATAGCGTAAGTTTGATTTTGACATTGGTGGGGATATAATTTATTTGACATTGGTGGGGACAACATTGCCTGTATTTTGTGCATAAAACTGTCGTTATAAGAATACTTCCTTACTCACATACCGGTAACCTGCATAATCACGTTGCATATTGCTTCATACAACGGAATACAGCCGCAGCCGACCTCAACACATTAGCGTGAAAGAAAGCCAATCAAACAGCGACGTGGGTTAGAGAGGCGGGACTCAAAAAAGACGGGATTCATTGCAGGGGGTAAATCTGTTAACCGTTTGTGTTCCACAAGTTGCGCTATTTTTTACAGAACGCCGTTGTAAAATATTTTAATCTTATTTAATGATTCATGGATAAATGTTAAATGTTAAATCAGTAAAAAAGCACAAGACACAGACGGACATCAGTGGTTATGTATAAATGTATATATAGGGTTGGTCGAATTATTGCTAGGGACAATTGAGTGCTCCCTGGATATTGGTAGGGACATGTCCCTACCGTCCCTACCCATAACGGCCCCCTTGATTAATGTATATAATAAGACCTAATAAGGCTGAACT